>NW_026782118.1:0-190697 GCF_031769215.1 Ylistrum balloti | reverse complement strand
GATGACACTTACAATTTGCGACATGGTTTTGTTACATAAAATGATGTTGCTATCCTAATATAAGGATGCATTACAGCACATGCCTACTGTCTTTCCCTAACCTTGGTGTAGTTTTTTCTATCCTTAACAATCATGGGATAACACTCGGAATTATCCGAGAAATATTTTGTCAATATTGCTTCATAACAGGAAATGTCACACATCTGTTATAAGGCATTTTGTGTTTTGTTGGTAAGCTTCATAACAGGAAATGTCACACATCTGTTATAAGGCATTTTGTGTTTTGTTGGTAATACAAACAATTGTTTTGTTATATTTAAATGTAGAGAAGAGCAATGATTATATATATAAAAAAAATATATGTAATTGTTTATGCTTGCTTCTTGGTACCTTTCAGATTGAACAAAAAAGCACCAATCCCAAACCACGTAAGTCATATACAAAGTACGATACTAACAGCCACAAAATAAATCCTATTTTGTGAAAAAAATAAGTTTCATTATAAAATACAATTCAATTCTGCTCTAAATGTCACCCAGAACTATTGAAAGTAGAATAACTATATTTTTTTAATTTAGAATATAACATTTATTTTTTACTGTCATGTATTGAATAAATATGTGTAGTAAAGCAATTTCATTGGTCTATATGAGGTACTTAAATGTGACCTCTGTTCTTACTTTGAGAACATGACATTGATATATATAGGATTTTCTCATAATAGCATAGTAGCTAGGTGTCTTTAATAACAGATTAACGTGACTTGAACAACATTTTTCTCCTTATACTTTTTTTTTTTTAAAAATATGTCCCTTAATTGTTCTGAGTGCATTCTCCTTTTACCATCATTGACTTTTGTTTGTGCATATATTATCATTGTGTTTCATGTATTTCTTTTCCACAGAGAGCGTCTTTGCCTGTATCGCAAATCACAAGATCCCTGTTCCAATGACATTAGAGGCAGAGAAAATAACGGCGCCATTACCATCTCTCACATGTGAAAATTGTGGTGTCACTGTTAGCCAATACCTCTTACAAACGGTAAATACTGAACCTGTTTTTACATATTTATACTTTTAGTCTTGTTCTGTAAGAGTGTGAAGACCATGCATTCTTCTGATTCCAAAGTCAGGGTGTGTACTTATTACAGAGCAATGAAATGTCTATGAAAATACTCAACAGCCTTATACTTTGGAGGAATATGAATTTTAATGCCTTAGGCAACTGACTTTTTCTCACATAAATTTGCTCTATGGTAGTTTACCAGGATTGATTTTGGTCCCTTTTTTAATTCGCCTCCATTTGAAAGGGAGGGGAATATATTGTGACCTATCTGTCTTGTTTCATCCTTTGAAGTATTGCTTCTTGCACAAAAAAATGAATAAATAAATAAAACCATACTTGAAATTACTTAAAGTAAATAATATGCTTTTACTCTGCATAAGTAATTTTTTAAGTAATTGATTTATTTGATAAGTAAGTAACTCTTGAGTATATGTAGTAAAACTCCAATTGACCTCAGTTAAGTAGATAAGATATAGACTGATATTAAGTATGTTAATTAGTGTGTGGATGATATTAGTTATGTTTTTGTTGATTTGATTTTTATAATGGTACATAATGCAATTTGCAGCTGCAAAGATGGAAAATCATAAAAAAATACTCATTCAAGTCATTCACAATAACTTTTCTGGTTTTAGTTTCATGAATTAAAAAATAATAATAATAAAAAAAAGTAAAGTAAATAAACAAGTAGTTGCTTTTTATTAACATAAAATGTACAGACATTTAGTATAGTAACACTTCTAACCAGAGCTACATATATATTATATCTTAATGTTAGAAATCTCTCCTGTGGAAATTGTACGATTACAAAATCACTTTGATTTGAATAGATGTGTGCTTCTGATATTTTGTAAACAAGATGAAATTTCAACCAAATTAACTGAACATTCGCTGCAAATTAATCTGGTCTAAGTATAGTAATTTCTTGACAATAATAGCCCATCTTGTAACTTTGTGGCAAATTGCTACAAAGTTGTTGCAAACAAAAATTAGTTTCCAAAATGTCACAAAATGCTAGCAACTAGCATGTAAACTTCTTGCAAACAGAACAGTTTTGCAACAGATTTGCAACAAACTTGAATTTCTGTAAAGCATTTTACAGATGTACGATTATACATTGACTGTACAAACATATGTCAGACATGTGTTTCATACTTAACTTACTACCTTTCGATAATATGTATAATCATAAATGGGTATTTAAAAATAATTACTTCAGAATAAAATTGTAAAATAACTGGCAGTTTGAAACTGTTCATTTCCAATTATTTAAAAACTGTATTGTATTTGAATGGAAACAGTGTTTTAAGTGTGATTTAAGTGAGTGAGTAGGTTTTCACTGGTGAATTCCCAAGTTGTTTTTGGTTAAGTTATTTATTAATATTTTTAGGTAATTTACACGTAATTGCAGTCAAGCATTTTGAATGTCAGGATTGTTTGAATTATATTTCAATTTTTAGCAACCTGAACAATGTTAAGAATTTCAGATTTCTTCGTCAATTGAGTCAACAGGTCTGCATGTCTGACCTAAAAATAGTTTATTTGTCATTCTGAACTTTGAAAGATTGATAGGATGTTGTATATAGAATTCCAGGGGTTTCTGAACAAATGCTTTTCAAAAGCATTCTGCGCTTTTATATATCTGGTTTAGTCACATGAATCATTTCTTAGTTTCTCCAAGTTTCTATCAAGTAATCACAATATATTTGCTTATTTAAATGCACAAGGCAGGCATAACTATTTTTCTAAATTCTTCTTTGCAACTGATAACTTCATGCAAAAAATCAAGTGATTATTTTGCTCTTCAACAAACTTTGATAAAATTTAAATCTCATTAAAAAAAAAAGTACAATTGCATTTCCATCTAAAATATTTTTTTAATCAGAAAGGAATGCAATATATTTACTTTTACAGAGAGTACAGAGAGAAGTTACCACTAGTTTTCTGATGGAGAATCAAGTCGTGTTACCAAAGGATTCCTCAAAAGTCAGACTCACTGGTAACTGTGTCAGCTTTCTTCCTGGCAGTGAAACATCAGATGTAAACTTTAGACTTGGCATGGACCCTTACGAACAGAACTTGTGGAAGATGACTTTTGTTGAAGGGTCACCATCCAATATCTCCATTTTCTTACTGTAAGCAAAGTTTTGAAATTATATCTTTTGACAGTGTGACCATTACTGTCCTGTGTTATGTCCTCAAATAACTTTTGGGGACTTCACACAGGGACATAAAGATTTTACAACAACAGTCTTTCTTTTTATATTTTTAGACTTAACATAACACAGTTAGGTTTCGGCTTATTGTGACAGCCTTTGGAACTAGCAGTTAAAACCAATGCTAGCTTCTGATTGGGTGAAATATTTCAATGATTTACCAGCATCCTCATCAGCCAGTCATATGCAGTAAACAATGCCGCCAGCCTTCAAAACATTGTCATTCATGTATAATGTCCCTATGAGATAATCATGTACTATTATTTTAAAAACAGACTTGGTGGTCATTTAAATATTCCATTTATAATACTTTTGCAAAGTGTCGTTCCGGGTTCAATATCAAATACCAATGCCAGTGGCAATCCCCCCCCCCCTTTTTTTTTTTTTTTTTATTTTATTTTTCAAAGCATTTTAAACATACAGATAAACAACCTTGCACACCTCACACATCATAGCAATTGTACACCTCATGCATCCTATCATTGTAAGTGGCAATCTCTTGATTTTGAAAATGTTTTCATGAATTGTACATTTTGCACAAATTTCACTGATTTAATGGAAAATGTATTCCAAAATTTCAAATTTAGCCATTGATAGTCATTGGTTGTTGTGTATGTGATGGATTATATATCATCAACATGTGTAGTCTCTTAGTAATTTCAGTACTTTAATTTACCTCACATGGTCCTATGGGCCAAGTGAGCAAATAACAGGACAAAGTGTCCATATGTCCACTTTTCTACAAATTGATATTAGTCATGAATGACTGCAGATTTTGAGCAAATTTGGTTGGAAGCATTTGATGGGGAAGAGCACTCAATTTTAGATCTTCTGGGACATGTCCTATTGTAGGGATGACTGACTTGTGTCCAAATATGGTCTGAAATATCTTTTGATTAAAGGGAATTGTTTTGTGTAGATTGTAGGAATTGGCTCCTGGGGACAGGAGGGGCAAGGCCTTATATGGCAAATAAAGCAAAGTTGAAAATCTATACAAAAAAAAAAGAAGAAAAATAAGGTTCTGAAAATGGGTTTAAGATGGATCATCTACCACAAATATACATCTATAATTAAGTACATTGTGGTCAATTTCACAATGAAACCAAATAATAGATGTTTTCTTACTAATAGAGCTGGAGGAGATGGCAACCTATATCATAACATAGATTTGAAGACAAAAGAGCTGAGTGCTGGTAGTTTGGATACCTCCCACAAAAAGGTGGCGGCGACCCTCCCATCTGTTCAGATGGGGGATACATTGACCCTCCAACTGACTCCAGGATCTGTTCTTGAAGGAACGTGTTTCTACTCTATAAGTGTCTTGATAGGGGAACAGCTTGTAGCATCAGTCCGAATTATAGCAAGAAAAATAAACCTGAGACTTACTGGAAAACATATGGCAGATTCAACAACCACAGTGATGATGCATGGACTCCTGCCTGTGGTGAGTTTGTCCACTCAAAATCGCAATGCCAAATGTTAAGTCTATCTATTGCAAATAATGATACACTGAACTCCTGCTTGTTGTGAGTCAATTTGCTTGTTGTGAGTCAATTTACTCCAGACAGTTACATTGAGTTTTCTCTGCAGACACTAGCTATCAACTCCAAAGTACCGGTACTTGGTTGGTGGGTTACAGGTTTTCTATTTTTAAGTGTTGTCTTGCCAACATATGTCAAATGCATATTCTAATGACTCCTTCAAAGTACAATAAATTGACTCATTACTGCTATGAGTTCATCAGATAAATATTCTACATATTGATATATTGACTTTTGTCTGTAGTGAGTCAATTTAATCCAAATAAGGATGCTTTGACTCCTAGATGTGAGTCTGTACTAGCTTGTGATGATTCTGTCTATGATATAAAAAAGTATACATTGACTCCTGGATGCAAGTCTTTCTACTCTGAATAATTGTACAATTGACTCAAAAATGTGAGTAAACCTACTCGGAATAATGATACATTGACCCCTGGATGCCCAATTGACTCAAAAATGTGAGTAAACCTGCAAATCTACATTGACCCCTGGATGCAAATCTTTCTACTCTGAATAATAGTACAATTGACTCAAAAATGTGAGTAAACCTACTCGGAATAATGATGCATTGTCTCCTGGATGCAAATCTTTCTACTCTGAATAATAGTACAATTGACTCAAAAATGTGAGTAAACCTACTCAGAATAAAGATGCATTGACTCTTGCCAGTGTCTGGTCTATTAATTAAGTGATATACAAAATGTACTTTGTGTTTAGTGTCATTCGCTGTCTACTTTGACATTGACTCTTTCATGTGAGGCCTTTCCAAAATTTTTCACCTCAAATTACCATTTTTAAAAGCCAGTGCGTTCATATTTCCTATTTATACGACTTGTGTGCTATTCTTGCAGCCTTCAAAATCCACTGCAGTTGTTGAAGGAATGCGACTTGAGGCGTTGGACCGTCTTAACCCTTCACTTGTTTGTGTTGCAACAGTTTGTAAGTATACCCTGCACCACCTGGTTCGTTGGTGACAGGTTTTCTGTCTTCTAGGTGTGGTCTCATCAACGTACGTCAGTGTTCTGGTGACATTTCCACACGCCACAGCTTCATACCATATATCATAGTTAGATAACTAATAAATCCCTCTTCTCTGATTGGCCACGAGGTTTCCAACAGCTCTCAACAAATTACAATGTTAACATGAAACTTGCAAAATTCCTGCACAGGAGGTTATCTTTGGAAATTGATAATGTAGACTAAAAATATTTAATAGTAAAAGGAAGTGTGCATGGTGCCAGGTTATCATCGCAAATTGACAACTCAGACTAAGAATAAACTATTTTTCATTTTATATGAACTTTTTAAAGGCCATGTATTATAACAGAATCTGTAGTTATCAGCCATTTTGTGATAATATGAGGATTTATTGACGTTCAAAAGGTGATTTTTCTCACATCCTGCAGCCTTGGTGAATATCACTATCCATAGTTTTTCCCTTATAAAGGTAGATAATTTAAAGATACTTTTTGTTGTAAAAAATGACTATTAATGATTGGCAAACCAATGATAAATAAATAAAAAAAAAAAATCAGACAAAAGAATTGTGTATAGTACAAGACTGTTATTCACAGATTTTGAAGTTTTTAGGTTTAAACTATAAATGTTTAAATCACATAAAAATGTATGTGCACCATGCTATTACAACTTTTAAAATTTTTTTTTTTTTACGTTTATCATAAAACAGTAAATTTATTAGATAATTACAAGTATCTATTTTTTTATCCTGTTTTGAAAACTATGTGTATATTTTATATTTTGTAGCACAGATTAATGAAACAGATGGTCGTCTGTTGATACACTTTGATGGTTGGACAAAGAGATATGACTACTGGAGTGAGCCAGAGTCCAAAGATCTCCACCCTATTGGCTACATGGCTTTAAACGCTCATTCAACCAACCATAACTACACACCTGAACTGCAGAGACCCAAAGGTGGGTGAGCATAAGTAATGAAATCAAGTGCATATAGGTGTTGATTCTGGAATTCTCCAATTTGGATTTCAAATCTTTTATGCTTTCAGAAAATTTTTGACTTGGCATTTTGTTTGTTTGTCAGCCGTTCCATGTGATGTGTCTGAAGTATAGCTTTGCCAACAGTTAAGCAAGAATCATGAAACTTTTAGTACAGCAGTTACAATTAGATGATGTGCATGCAGTATAAGATTCAAGGCTCACAACCCCTTATTTACAGAGTTATTGCCCTTGGTTAAAAGTTCATGCCAGAAGCATAATTTTATTTAAATTTAAACTAGGACATGGAATTTGATATACACATTGTTCATACTAAGATACAGTGCAGTCTGCCAAAGTCAGGGCCCACATCTTGTAATTTTAATAGTTATTGCTCTTTGTTAATTTTTTTTTGTCCTGAGCATAACTATATCTTGAATTAATGCTGATAAAACTTTCAGTGTATCATATAAGTAAGTGCATTTGTGAATAGAGTTTTCAAATCTCAGTATATTGTTTGATTTACAGTATAGAAAATATTCATAAACTCTCTTACTAGTATTAGAAATAAAAAAACAGTGTTACCACTGACATTTACACTAAATAGCAGATTAAAATATGCCCTTGCTTTTGTAGCTCAAGCATGAGTATGTGTCGGACACAAAAACACGTTTGTAATATGTACAAACATTATTCTTTCCTCATTCAATCTCTCCATTTTAATATATTTTATAGACACATGTCATTAATCTGACAAAATCCATATTCTGGATAATTAGGTGATTTGCAGGAAGCATTCATCATTTACCCTGATACTTTTGTTTATTCTGAATTTTAAATTCTTCTGACTATATTCAATGTTCACACCTTGTTTTTGTTTGTTTGTTTACATAGGTAGGCCCCAGGAATTTGATTGGTATGACTATCTCCAGGAAATCGAACAACTTCCTATTCCATATGAATTCTTTAATGAGGTAAATGAACTATGACGTGGTAATTATATGTACAACTGTATCAATATGTATACCTATAGATGTTAGAAATTATTTTAAGTGGGCATCACTGGTCGTAGAAGTTTCCTGTGTTATAAGCTTCTGAAAGAAGGTGATAGAGCTCAGTTTTCTGTTCTTCAGAGATGATTCAACTGCTTTGATGCTTCTATAAATAAAAGGAAATTAACCTTTGTTGAAACTGTTTTAGTTTATAGAAATAAACTTTAAGGGAAAATATGTATTTTCTACAGGGAGGTAACCATCCAGACTCAGACATCAGATCTTTGAAGCATTAAGCATAGCTGTTACATATTTTTGTGTTGCCATGTGACAATAAATTAGCCCACTTATAGAGAAAGAGGATGTAATAGCTCATTTTCAGGCTAAATATAAAGATTAGGAATCATTTCTGGTTTCTTGATTTCTGTTGTGCTTTTAAAGGCTCAGTGTGAGGGAACACAGCCTGATCTCGAGAATGAAGTCCTGCAGAAGCTTGGTTACGCCTCTGATGTTAGCAACCAGCAAGTGATGTCATGTTCTTCTTCCAAAGACACTGTGAGACGTAAGTATGCAAAAAGGAAGTGATATCACATAATTTTTTCCATGACACTATGAGACATAAGTATGCAAACAGGAAGTGATGTCACATAATCTTTTCCATGACACTGTGAGATGTAAGTATGCAAACAGGAAGTGATGTCACATACTTTTTTCCATGACACTGTGAGACGTAAGTATGCAAACAGGAAGTGATGTCACATAATCTTTTCCATGACACTGTGAGATGTAAGTATGCAAACAGGAAGTGATGTCACATACTTTTTTCCATGACACTGTGAGTCATAAGTATGCAAACAGGAAGTGATGTCACATACTTTTTCCCATGACACTGTGGGATGTAAGTATGCAAACAGAAAGTGATGTCACATACTTTTTTCTATGACACTGTGAGACGTAAGTATGCAAACAGGAAGTGATGTCACATACTTTTTCTTTTTCTAAATAACTGTGAGACATATGCAAAAAGGAAGTGTCTTTATATATGCTCTTTAAATGACAATGTTTTAAGGCTGTCAACCATAGGCAAACAGAAAACGATGCTTTATGCAGAAAACTGTTGCTTGATGTCAATATACAAGAAACATTTGGTGATTTTTTTTGTTAGAATTGTGATTATTGTCAAAAGTATGTAAAGAAAAAATTGCTGCTCAGTTTATTTATTGAAAATATTTGATATATTTGCTATTATATATATTAGTAGACTCTATGTAAGGAGTCCACTACTTGATTGATATAGTTATGAAAATAAGAGTAAAAATGCAAATAATTTTTCAACTGACATGATTTAAAGATACATGTACTCATCAGAAAATGTTTGGATATGCAGATTTCAGAATTTTTTTTTCACATAACAGGCTTGGAGTTTGTTGCTATGAAGAAATGTACATTAACACCTGCTGTGGTTGACTTCTTCAACAACAAATTCAAGTTTTTCTGCCTGTTGCCTGCTAGTCTCAGTGAGGACATGTTGAAGTATCCTTCATTACAGCAGATTATCAACCAGGCAGACCAAATGATCCATCTTCTGTGTCCTGGCAACAGTAAGTAGTGAAAAGTGAAAAACTAACAGAAAAAAAGTGATTTATACTGTTTATACTGCTTAATATCATGGCTCATTTGTCAGAGGAAATTATGATATTAACTGAAATGTGACATTAACAGTAAGTTGATGAGGAAATTCAAGTGTCAACCAGGAGGGGAAATTAACCATGTACCTTGAATTTAACTAACCGTATACACTTGCCTTGTTTAGAAACTGCTTGATAAAGAAATCTGTAATTTTCTTTGGTTTAAATTTCTAATTATAATGTATACGGTGAAATTTGAAAGTTTTTAAGGCTTTCTCTCAGGTGACCTGTTCTAATCTAATAGCTTTTGTCAGAGAATGTTACTTTGGAACATAGTTGATCTAATTTCCATTCGGAAATAACTCATACTTTATTAGTATGGGATTAGTTTCATGGTATGCAAATTGCCATCTTGGCTGACCTCCAGGGACTGGTGGGAGGAGCCAAAAGGGATCGAACTGATTAACATTTCAAAAATCTTCTTCTCACAACCCAGATATTGTAGAATCAAATATTCTTCAGGAATATAAGAATCTTAAGATGCTTTACCATTGTAGATTTCATGACCATAGGGTCTTACATAACCCCCAAGGGAGGAGTGGGGGGGGGGAGGTAAAGTTTAATTAGTTGATAGTTTATGTGCCTGGTAAATTTACATTTTTCAGCATAATTGTTTAATTTCCATTCCAAACTTAGAATAATTTGTATAGGATAGCAGTTTGATAGAACATGAATGCACCTATTGACCTCATCTAACTCCCAGGAGCTGGGGCCAGAAGAGATCAGATTGACTAACTTTTCAAAAATCTTTTCACCATACAGAGAGGGTAGTTTCCAATACTCTTCATGGAAAGGTCTAAGATGTGTAACTAAAAACTGAATTTTTCTTGACGTCAGGGTCTCACTTTTTCCCAAAGGGAGGGGAAGGAATTTACTATTTGATTCAGAAAAATACCACTTTTAAGTATAACTTGATTGTCAATGGAAATACATCAAACTTGGTAATTAACCAAGAATCTCAAAAGGCTTGCCAAGTGGTATGTTCTACAATCCCAGGCTCTATTAATTTTTCCAAGAAGAGAAAATAAAGTTTACTATTAACGTAATGTGTATTGTGAAGAAAGTGACATTTTTATGCATAATTGTTATATTTGCATTGGAAAGAAATCAAATTTGGTCAGAATTATTAACTTTGAATGAAACATTCATCTTATGCCTATTTCATGCATTAAACTTATCATGTCCTTATGGTAATTCTTTATTACATATTTCATCAACAAAAACGACAGCTTTTATAGATCTCAATGACAGGTGAACATTAATGTTCAAAGTGTGTAACCAATACTTTTAGGAGTTAATGATCATGAGTCAGTATAGTCACAGTGTGTAAGGTCAAACAACGATAGCCCTGCATACATATGTGAACATGAAAGCTCATAATAATTGCAGATATTGCTTCTTGTTCCCCACACAGTTTTTTAAAATTTCATTCATTTGACAAATATTTTGAAAATTTCATATTTTCGCACTCTAATATCTGTGTATTGAAGCAATATATTGTGGTTTTGTACCATAAGAAATGTACAAGGAAACCTGATTTTTCAGGAATGGAGCTGCTTCACTTTGTTGATCACCCAGGGCTAAGCCTAACCAAGCACAACAAGGACACCCAGTTAAACCAAATGGTCTCCTATCTAGCTAATTGTTACATTGGACTCCTCATACAGAAGGTACAGTATGTCTCCAGTCCAAAATTAAATAAGTACAATTATTGAACCTGTTCGAATCATACAAAATTATGCTTGCAAGTTTGAGCTATCATCATGTAGACATGGACCTGCTATAGTGATGACAATACCCTTGTAAATAGTCAGGCATTTGTACATTTGGACAATGTGTTAAAATAATTTCCATTGTAAGTGAAACACGAATAGAAAGATAGAAAGAGTTTGTATTATCACCAGAAAGAATATTTTTGTTTTTAATTTTAAAAAATCATGTGTTTGAACTACCCGACATCGCTATAGTGTGACTTCATTTATCAATATAGAATAAACAAACTTTGATTCTAGAATTTTACACAATGTTCAGGTTCGACAATGATAATTAACCTCCAAAGAGGTCATGTAGAAGAGTTTCAAGGTCAAGGTCACCGTTTTGAATTACAATGATAATTTATTGAAAATCAATAACCAATCAAGCAACAGTACTATATATATTTCTCAAGAGAAATTTTATCACACTTTTACAAAAAAAGTCAAACAACACTATGAGTACATCTCAAATGATTTTGTGATTTGAGCTAAATATAGGTTACAGTTACTATATCTTTAAAAGTTCTTCACTACAATGATACAGATATGAGTGATTTTACTATTATTTACTAGTTCCTGTTTTAATGAAGTATAAAAAGATGTTTTTCTGTTTTATTTTGAAGGATATTTTACCCAACCCTCCCATGAACATAATCAAAGGGATTACAGGAGCTCTTACACCAGAGGCGGTAAGTACCCATGTATACCAGAATCATGACATGAATCTCCCCCTCAACCCCCAATACTACCTCCTTTATAACAAAAACAAAATCTCTTGATGATAAAAGATCTGTTTTCTGTTCATTTTAAAACTGTTTTATAGGCTTGTATAATATAAATGTTTAAATAAATATCTCTTACTCATAATATATAATAATGATAATTAAAAAAAAATTTATTGTAGATAATATATGAAACAAATGAGTTGATATTGTTTGAATATCATGTCAGGCATTTGAACTATTTTTCTAGAACCCAAAATAAAAAAAATAAATAAATACCAAATAATTGCAATAAAATATGAAGATTTTTTACAAAACTTACACCTTGCAAATCTAACTCAATTAATAACATCTAGTATACAGTCATATATCATAAACATTCCTGCTTTAGCTTTTTTTGTATCATTTGTTTCATTCTTGCTTTTTCTTAAATTCAATTGCTGTTTAGCTTTGATAGCTATATTCTGATTATAACTATTCTGGAAATGTTACAGTTATTCAGAGTTCAACAAATAGATGTACATTAAGGGGAAGGATTAGATCAGTTGTTTTAGCACCAGCTGCATGTTCTGAAGAACTGCATGTATAGACTTGCTCAGAATATTAAATGGTTTGATGATAATTTGTGTTCACAGATTGACATTATGGAGACAAGACTGCGTCGTGTTTTTTATCTCTATCTGTTGTGGCTCAGCCAAATTGAACATCTTAACAAAGAACAGGGAATGACTGTGGACATCCACATGGTAAGTCATACTGATCATAAGCTCCAGACTGACCTCTCTCATTCATATACTAATGCCAACTGACCAAACAGGTCAGTACATATATATATAAGCTTTTTATTTTTTTTTTCATGATCTCTAAAACAAAAAGAAATAAATTCATATTATTGAGGGTTTCCATTGATAGAACTGTATATTGTTAGTTTGATCTTCACTCTCTAACTGGAGACAACGATGATGGGATATAAGAGGTACTTTTTATACATGGCACTGTAAAACATATGAAAAATCATAACACATACTAAACATTAAGGCCAATTTTATTTGCTCATTATTGCATCACAATTTTGTATAAAATAATTCATGATTTTCATTCTGTTCAACTTTTTATTACAATGTATGTTATAGTATTCTATATTGGACTTGTTATGATTTTTCGCAGACAATACTCACCCATATTCAGGGAGACAAGGAAGCTTGTTCAGAGCTTAATAAAGTGTTCGACCTGTCACACGGCCTCAAAACAACGGGTATCAACAGCTGTTTAGCACACAGCATGGCTCTCTCAGCTGGACAAGATATGAAGACGATCGGCTTGGACAGGTTCCAGATGATGTACCAATTCCTACAGAAACTTGACTTCAGAAAGAATGGACTCAAAGAACTCTCAGATAACTTTCTCGGGAAATTCGTCAAACTAGAGGAGTTAGATTTGAGTGAAAATCAGCTTCAAAGGCTACCCAATGGTTTTGGTAGCACAGTATGGTTGTCCCATCTCAACATAAGTAAAAATAAAATTTCAGAGCTTCCAGGTGATCTGTCAACTCTCAAAGATGTTTTGACTTTCCTGGACATTTCAGATAATCCATTCAAGGAAATTCCCAAAGTGGTATGGTCTCTTGTCTCCCTCAAATCTCTCCACGCCGACAACATTGGGAAAATCGGAGACCTTGAACCCATTGTCAATATGAAGCAGTTAACAGAACTCTCCTTGGCGTCCAATCTGATTTCGACTATTCCTGAATCCTTTGGCCAGCTAGCGTTGACTTACCTAAACCTTTCCGGAGTTCCCTGGTTTCCAGATCTTGTGTCGGGAAAATCTCGACCAACATTTAAAACATTCAAGACCATTCTGAACCAGTATACTGTGTTTGGTGTCCTTTTGGATGAAAAAGTAAGTTGAAAATATATATTCCGTATAATTTTTGTTTTTGTTTGTTTGGTTTTTTTTGTTTTTTTGTTTGTTTGTTTTTTGTTTTGTTTTTTTTGTCGACAATTTTTGTTTTGCTGTGTTATGTCATCACCTGTGTAATACCTGTGATCAAATACTTATCCCTATACATTTTTCTATTTGTACTGAGCACACTTCAGAATACTTTTTTCAATTTTAGGAAAAGTTTGAGTTGTTCAATAAAGTTGACAAAGATGCATCTGGGACACTGGAGAAGGAAGAACTGCTGGAAATGAATACTCTCTTGTTTGGCATGTATCCAAGGTTTGGAATCAAGGATCTAGCTTATACTGCAAGTAAGTCTATATCATGTGTTGTGTACACTTACATTGCACCAAGGAATGTTACAAACTTAAATTATGTCTTGATTTATATACAGAGTTATGGCCCTTTAACAACTTGTATTTGACACACATACAAATTTATATATATGTGTGATGTTATACCAGTTTCCTGGTTTTTTAAAAAAAATTTTTCCAGATGTCAGAATGTTGCAGTAATGTCAGCTTAGCTCTTTCAGAATATGAAGCATCTGTCAAATATTAAAAATGTTTCCTTTATCCATGAATGTTAAACACACATTAATGACAATTACATCATATCTTGGTAATAGTATCAGTTATTTAATTTTAGATTACCAGGTTACACTTGCTTTAAATCCCCTACAGCTGAAACCTGTGGGTGACAAAAGTTTTTCTCTCTGTCCGTAAAGTTGGTTATATAATGTAGAAATAATTTCTTTTTTTTAGATTGTACAAGTTTTTAAAAATCTTATAAAATGTTGTAATGTCTCTCTTGTTGGCATGGATGAAAGTGTATGATCATGACGAGTCTTTCTGTTGGAGGAATACCCAGGGAAAACCCACAAGACCACTTATAGCTGTTCATTTATTTGTAATAAATTCAATATATGGTCTTAAATTGTATTAAATCACAGCTGGAGGAGTTCCAGGCGTCATTTTCAAGTTAACCAGCCTGGAGAGATTGGAGTTATCTTTCCACGGCCTGAAACAGATTCCGGATGAGATAGAGGACTTGAAAGCACTGACCAGTCTGGATGTGTCCAACAACCCTTACTTAGAAAGCATCAGCAGCCGTGTGGGAGAACTACCTATGAAAGGTGATATTTCACATCAGTTATAAGTCTTTTGCTTCTTTTTGAAATAAACTTGATTTTCCTGATATTTCCGAGCTCCTTTGATTTTAATATGATGAAGTAGATTTTGAAATTCCTAAACATTCCCAAGTGATTATATTATTTTAAAAAAAAAAAAAAAAAAATTTATATTTGTTTATTTAGTGCCACAGCTTCTTAATGCTTGAAATCAGCAATGGAAACTGGTCAGTGTTCCAAGTGGTCAGGGGGGGTCTGTCCTTTTTTGGCTTTTGGGCTCACATTTACCCAAAACTTTTGTAAATGGTGTTTATTTTGTGATCCCTTTGAAGATTATTTTTGTTTTGGGTATATAAGTTTTATATATCAAAGAATTCAACTACACATTCCTGGAGGTTTATTTCACCACCTGGTAATTAATGCATAATGGCAAAAACACTGTAAAATAAAGTCAGGGGATAGAGGATTTGAATGAATAGAATAGTTGGTAAATACTTAGTCATTTATATTTAGAAACCCTTTTTCTGAAGAATGAAAAAGACCAGAAAACTTTTTAGTTCACTTGAGACAATTATAAGGTGACTTATTGTGATCCCTTTTGGTCTTGTCAACTTCTTTTGAAAACCCCTGAACCAATTTCATTGGATTTTGGAGAAACTTTGATTCTGTGGCTTAAGGTAAATCAAAAGTGTGTGGTCTCCACCCAACAGGGGCCTGAGGGCTAGGCATGGCCAATAATGGGTCCTACTGTTGAAATTTCAAGATGTTCTTTTCAATATTCATGTTTGGTTAAGCAAGTACTCTTCCTGGATGGGAGGGATTTAAGGTGTATATTTCATGACCCCAGGGTCTCGCATTTCTCCTTGGGGAGGGGGCAAATTTACTTTAGTTTATATAAGAAAATAACATTGTGAGTGCTCTTTGTTAATTTTCTGTTGGAAATAAATATAACTTGGTTAGAAATTTTAGTATAGGACAACAATTTGATATACACATATTGATACTGGCTAATTCCCAGGGGCAGATGGGTGTGCCAAAAGCGGCCATATTCAATTAAAATTTCAAAAACCTTCTCAGTATACATACCTAGATATGAGCGAATCTATTAAAAACTCCTGATGAATGAAAAAGTTTATGTAGGAAAATTATGTTTCCAAGCGTCATTTCTTCTAAATCCAATATGGTTAGACCTATAGCATTGCATGGCAGTTAATGTTATGCACATTTTACATCTGCATTTCATGTACAATGTAGTTCAAATTATTCTACTTTATTAACAAGAATATTTCTAAGGCATGTTACAGGAACAACAACAATGTAAATCAGATGATTATTAAGGTCCTTGGTCGTCTTGTTATCTAATTTACAGAAATCAACCTCAAATACTGTCCAACTCTGAAGACTCCTCCGAAAGAGGTGGTGGCTCGGGGCTTCAATGCTGTGTTTGGATACCTAAAACGTCTTTTGTCTGGTTCTGTCCAATGTAGACGTACCAAGCTGATGATGGTGGGGCTTGGTGGTGCAGGAAAAACTAGGTAAACATACTGTTAATCACTTTGATTTTGCAAATAGTTTATTTTGTCAAATTGTTCAGTCATATACTTGAATACCTTATTTCATGAAAATGATACAAAAATATATGACTTTAAATTTGCAAATGGTGAGCTATTAATAACCAGGATTCTTCAAGACTATGATATTGTGGTAATCAAATCAACATGAATGCCATCCAGACAGGATTACTATACTATACTTAAGATATTAACATTAATTATGTCTTGTTGAGTGTATTGTTTTGATAATGTTGATTTTTCATGAAATTTTTGCTTGAGACTGGAGATAGATTTTAGGGGTTTTATTTTTCGTGGTTGTTTTATATACAGTATTTCAGTTCCAATTGGCATCATGTTATTTGTTTATGAAATTTTTATTTTATTTTTTCCTCCAGTCTCGTACGGTCCTTGACTGCCTCTCGGGCAGTGTATTATCACGACTACGGAGAACAAATCACGGATGGCATCAGCATAACAGATTGGACAGTGAAGACAAAAAACAAGGACGAGTCGGTGACATTCAATGTGTGGGACTTTGCAGGGCAAACTGTCTATTATAACACTCACCAGGTAAGATCTATATTTAGATATTAATAATGTTGGTGGGCTCAAAATAATTTGTGTCAGGAGAATGACATTTCCGTGAAATTTCTTTTTAAAAACCGTGCGAAAGAAAGAACAGTTATTTCCCCTTTCTTCATTTCATGGGCACACATGTAAATGTTATAGAATCATCTTAGATGTCACAATTAACCTTAAATCTGCCTAATACTGATACACTTTAAACCAGCTAGCAATAACATCCCAAACTCTACTTTTATTGCACAGAAAACATGTGTGCTGAAAATTTTGTACCAGTTGAAGGCTAAAGACTGCTGGTAAACTTTCAAGTCATTTCTTTGCAGTTTTTGAATTTTTGTAAGCAGTCCTTCTATCAGGCTTCAAGCATTCACAAGCAGTTTTGTGAATGCTAAGAAGCAGTGGTTTTTGTTGTTGAACTGTTATAGAATGTTTAAGAAACAGCTAGTAACTGGTAGGAGGGGCTAAAGTACAGCTAAATGAAGAAATGTTTGTAACTGCCAGTGTTAACAGTTGACTTTGCTTTGGGTGCTCATCTAACCATGCCGTGTTTTTTTAATACAGTTTTTCCTGTCAAACCGAGCAGTGTATCTACTCCTGTGGAACATCCGACTTGGATATGAGCATGCAGGATTGGATTTCTGGCTCAACTCAGTAGTGTGCCACGCTCCTAAGGCTCCCATTATCATTGTAGGAACACACTGTGACAAGGTGAATTCTTCTTTTTAATTAATATGTATTCATTGAAAAATATGTAAATTACATCATAATGGTATTATTCCAATAATTATTTCTGGGATATAAAAGTTCATATAAAGTTGACCAATATACAAATGCTTGACTATCATCTCAAACATATTTAATGCTTTATTTTAATCAATACATTCATTCACAGATGTTGTTCATTTTACTGTAATGATTTCACCTGTTGACTTTAAGAAACTAGTGAAATGTTGGCCTTTTGGGCTTTAGAGGGATAAATATCTTATGGTAATTTTTTGTTTTTTTCATTTTTTAATCTTATCAAATTTCAAAGGTTGAAAAATCCAAGATTCCACAAGATGAACTGAAACGGAAATATCCTCAGATTGCTGACTTCTTCTTTGTCAGCTCTTACACTGGAGAGGTAAGAAAAACAATATGAAAAGATAGGAAGGGAGATAATTCAAAGGGAGATAAATCATTGCTCTTACACTTTTTACTGCTCTTAAAATAAATAAAGGAAGACAAGGCGGATAATTCAAAGGGAGATAAATTGTGACTCTCCTACTTTTAACAGGTTAACTGCTTATTTTAGTTGTATATAAATAGGGAGATATTTCAATGGGAGATCAATTGTTTCTGTGTGTATTGATATAAAAAAAAAATCTTACAAAAGTTTGTTATTGATTACCACTATGCATGTTAGGAACTCTTTAAGGAGTCAGATATAGGCCCTCTTTGTAAAATATATATATACTTATCTTTTACAAAGAGGGCCTATATTTGACTCCTGTAACAGGCAGTACATATATATATGTATATGAACTGCCTGTTACAGTAACTGTAGTTCCAACTATTACAATTGATATACTGGTAATATCTTGTTTTTTCATGTACTAAATATTTCCTACATTAATAAAGTTTAAAAAGAATATTAACTTATGTAGTAAAACAACTGTACCAGAGTATATGATGATTTTTTTGATCAGATTTCCTTATATTAATCATTTTGTCATTGGTTTCAGGGTATTGCTGCTTTGAAGGAATTTCTGGTAAACTTGACTCTACAACAAAAGTATATGGGTGAAAGGATTCCAGAGGCATGGCTCACATTGGAGGAAAGAGTGATCCAGTATGTATATTCAGTCTGATGCATGCTGGAAAAATGGTACATTGTAATAGGGGATTTATGATTTGTAGTTTGTTCAATATTCACCATTATGGAAGTCACCTCAAAGTGATAAAAATTTTCCAGTATTTAGAAAAAATTAATTGTTGTAGTTAAACTTACTGGTATTTAAATAACTATTGATACATACTTAATCCTGTAATATATGCTGAATACTGAATTTTCTCTCACCTGGCTTATTCAGGACTAAGTAATTTACATTTAATTTGAAAACTACATTTTCTGACATGTAACTTTCACAGAATTATGTAATTGACAGTTAATTTGAAACCTACATTTTCTGACATGTAACTTACACAGAGCTATGTAATTGACAGTTAATTTAAAACCTACATTTTCTGATATGTAACTTACACAGAACTATGTAATTGACAGTTAATTTGAAACCTACATTTTCTGATATGTAACTTACACAGAACTATGTAATTGACATTTAATTTGAAACTTACATTTTCTCTACATGTAATGTACACAGGATTGTGTCATTTATGTTTAATTTGAAACCTACATTATCTGACACACAACTTACCTAGGAATTCTTTTCTTCACATTGAAACCTACATTATTGTACACTTGACTGAATTATCTGCTTGTAACATGTATGTGTATCTCTTGAATCCTGACTTTGCTAACTCATGACTTTAAGTGATTTTTATCAATTAAGGATTTCTTGAAAATGAATTTCTTTGATATTACTGCTCCTACCATTACATGGGAGCATATAGCATGGTTCATTTCCAGCCATTCCATCCAATAACATCACATCCCATTCTATTCCAAATCAATGTTGTATCTTGAGAGCTATTTAAAATATTTTATTCATATTTGCCTCACAGCACATGCATCTAGTAAACATCAAGTTACTTGATCATAATATGAGATGACTTTTGTCTCATGTTATATTGGGAAAATCTTCTGATATTTTCAAATACTTTTAGCCAGTATAACATAAAACTTTATTGTTTGTAGAAAAAGGAATGAAGAAAAACTGGATTTGATCAAATGGAAAGAAGTAGAGGAAATAGCTTCGATGTGTGGTATTGTGGATGGCCAGGAGGTAGGGAAAGTTAAAAAGTTTCATAATTGTTTTTTTCAAATTTCGTCTTTAGATTACATTTTTTTAATATGTTATTTTAATTGAGTTTTTCTTATGATTTTTAAAACCTGATTCCTGATTTTTGTTTTTGTAGCTTGTTCAAGCTGTGCAGTTCCTTCATGACCTCGGCTCACTTCAGTTCTTCAACACTGAGTTTCTACGTGGCCATGTCGTCATTTATCCACAATGGATTGTCGATGTCATGGCGTGTATTGTGACTGTCCACGCAGGACCCACACAAGTATGTTTGACCTGCTGAAATCAAATCCATGTAAAACTGATCCTGGAATGTTTAGAATATTTTCTTATAAACCCATTTTATAGGAGGAGTGGTGCAGCTATTTTCTTACCTATGTCCGTCCATCTTGATTTAGTTTATGGTTACCCAATATTATTCAAGTATTGTGTTTTACACCTTAAAGAATAAGATGGTCATTTATCAAAGTTAAAGGTCAAAGGTCATTGGACCTCTGATGACAGTTCTAATGTAGGGACTAATTTAAAGTCTTTAATTGAGTCCATATTTGAGGTTTAAATTTCTTAGACGAACAGAGTATATAACTATTATTTAATTATCTTGCTCGTTTCAGGAAGGAAAACTATATCACAAAGACATGGCGGAAGTGTGGAAGGCATACCCAAAAGAGTTCCACCCCTGGCTACTGCGACTTACAGAGGAGTTTGACCTGACATTTCCTCTTGTAGACGAGCCAGCCAACCTTGTTCCCTGTTTACTGCCAAACACAGAACAAAAGGTTTTTTGATTCAAATTTAAAAAAAATGAAGTTTCACGGAACGAAAATATTTCATTATGATTGTTTTTAGATAAAAAAAATAGAAACTGTGAAATTACATATTTTTGTGGGACTCAAATTTTATGATTTTTAAAAAAAATAATAATATTAGTTTATTGGATTTGATTTCTTTAATAAACTGTTACAGTACTGTCTAAATCCATCTGAACTATAAATTTCATGGACAGATGAATTGGGGATTAAGATTATGTATGGAGTCAGCGAAAATAAAACTCTCTCAAAAATAAAGGAATTTACAGTAATTTTGAAAAATCTTTGAAAAAAATTCTTATTTTCATCTTACTATAATTTCAGTACAATTGGCCTGCGATTGAAGATGGTTCTGGTATCCAGGAAGGCAAAATGATTTATAGTTTTGAATATCTGCCAGCTGGTCTTTTCAACAGAGCCCAGGTAAGAATTGCGTTGCTGATTGGATTTATATAATCTCTATATTGTATACTGATAGCAGATAAAAATATTATCAAATTCAACATTATAATCAAATTCATCCATTCTCTTAACTCTGCTTTGATCAGAATTGAAAAAAAAAAAAAAAAAAAAAACTATTGAACTTTGTGAAAATATTGAAATATCATATGTGAAATCATATATTTTCATTGGATTCAATCTTTGTTTTTTTCAATATATCAATTAACCTTTCCATTATTCCATAGGGTATCTGATTTGGTGGATAAATATTTATTTCTGGATCTGCTAATGCTAATATCTCATGTCCAATATTTAATTTTTCTTTTTAATTGTAGACATTTGAATTAAGCAAAATGAATTTCAAACAAAAATTAACAATTATACAGTATTTAAACCTGAGAGAGACTTAAAACATAAATGGAAAAAATTTCAAAATTTCAAATTTCAAACATATCACAGTTATGGTATAAGCCTATAGTCACAGCCTTTGGAACTAGCTCTTACTACCAATCCTAGCTTTCTGATTGGTGGAAATATTCCAACAGTCTGTCGCTGACCTCTGGTTTACTTTATTATACTTGACCCACATTGTTCACGAGGCAAAACCCTAAAAGGAACAAAATTTTCAGATCATCGTTATTGCTAATTTGATTGATTTTGTTATGGAGGAAACAACGACATGTTTCAGATTTCAAACCTAGAAAAATATAATTGAAGATATGCCCATAACAATATTTTCTATTCTACTCTTTCTATTGGACTAAACAGAAATAAAGGTCATTGTGATTTGGTATTAATGAACTTGTGTATCCTAATTCAAGATGAAATGTGGAGTGTCACCGTTCATGTTTTAAAATGAAAACAAAATATCAGAAGTCACCCTCCTATGTCTAAAATTAGTATAAAATATTATGGGATTCTAACCTGGTAAGCCAGTTAGTATGTGGTTATAGACTTATTAACCAGATTGTAATTAACCAAAGGTGAGACTGCATCAGTTTGCTGAGAAAGGAATCCTCTGGAAGAAAGGCATGTTTCTGAAGAAGAACAACCATATTGCTGTGGTCCTTCAGGATTCGTAAGTCATCACGTTTACTGTAAATCTGATTATTTTTTAGGGTTTTTTCATTTTTTTTTCTGAGGATGGATTGAAATTATAGAAAAACTAAAAAACACAAAAATGAAATTCTTTGAGAAAAAGACGTCCATTTTACTTTGAAGATTTTGGTAAAACTGTAGAACTTCGAAGTTCGAAAGAAATTTTTATTATAGTTCATAAGGAGACTGCAGGATGACCTGTCAATTTGTATCAATAAGTTTGTTTTAAAACCCGTAGGAAGACTGGTCACTTATAGCTTACTGATAAAAGGTTCATATGTGAAGACATTAGGAGACTGTAATTGCCTTTTTGACTCTTTAAATGGTGGTTAGGATGACTAGTCAGATAAACTGACCTATTATTAGATAAAATTTTTTGTAATTTCATTTTGATGTAAATAATTACAATTACGATTCTTTCATTTTTTCTTTTTCTTTTCACATGATCTTTTTTTCTCAGTTCTGGAAAAGTTCTGGTGAAGGCCCAAGGATTCCGTCCCGAGAATATGATCTTCCTTGTCCACGAGGTGTTTGAGACTTTGATCACAGACGCCTACAGCGGTGTGCAGTATGACTTTCAGATCCCCTGCATGGAGTGTTTGAACATGGTGAGGTGAAAAGCTGAAGCTGAAACTTAATGAAAAAACTAAAATTCTCATACATGAAGTTATTAAACATTTGCTCTCAGGATTTTTTCTAACTTTATTTGAAGACAAATTGAAACTAACTTTTAAAAAATTCAATGTTAAATATCAGAGAATATCATACATTTGTGTATTCTACATGTAATTTCTATTCAAATCTGATTGTTTGAATAAGGCTTATATTTTAGAATATCAATAAGAGTATTTTAATAAAAGGGAAAAAATAGTGTAAATTTTGTCAAGAGGAAAGCATTTAAAAAAAAAGTAGAGAAACTTTCATAATCTGATAAGGTTTTCCATGACCTCCGGTGTTATCCATGAAGGGGAACTAAAAAAATAGATTTGACCTTGAACTTTTAAATGAAAACTTTTATGAATGGTTTTGTCTTTACAGCATCTTAGTGAGCCAAGTATGTTTTCTGCTACCAAGATACACAGGGCTGCCGAACTGAAGGCTCCATTCTTACAGTGTGACAATCTTTTCCATGTTTTGTCCATCTCAGAACTCCAGAGTAAGTAGAACATCAGTGTATGGTGGGTTTTGTGATGATGCAGAAGAAGCTTACTCTTTCAGAACACCTGGGACTTTTATTACTGAAACCATTCTCATGCTTAATTCACACCATCCACCAAGGTTGGGTAGGTGTCGGTAGTCATTGGTCAGGATTAAAGGTCAAAGTTCACACTTTACCAGTTTTTAAAGGAAAACTATGACTGTGTACAAGATCTTTTAGGAACCATTGGACAGATTCAATGCAAATTCCCACCATAGTTTCACCCAACCAAGGTCTTCATGTACTGAATGGTTTTGCTTTTTCTGTTTATCTTTTTAATTGGAAGATTCACAAGGTCTATGTAAAGTAATAGGCTACATTATGCCTATAATTCTGACTTTTCTCACACTTTTCACCTTGTTGACAGTATAATGTAAGTTAATGGTCATGCATAGTATGTTGGACCTATCTCAGCATAGATATTTTCTATTCAATAATAATTGTACTAGCTGTGTCTGAATTCACTCTGCTTGATTTTTTCATTTCATCTTTTTATTTTTTTAAACAGATGCTCTTCCCCCAGACAGAAATGTTGATCTTGATAACCACTTACGACGAAGTGTCCAAGAGCTCCATGACCTTGGAGAAGGGGTCAAGGTCAATATGGTGTTTGTTTACAGTAAGAAAAATATCCCTTCACTGCAAGATGAGGGAAAAATGGTCCATCCTGGTACCATCATGGAGGACTTGAGAAATTCTGGATTCAATGTGTAAGTTTGATATATTACACATTAACATAAAATTTTATATCTTTGAAACTAATGTCATTGCTGAAGTGCAGTAAACTAGAGCCTTCTGATAAGCCCACCTACATCTAATGCTGCAGCAGTTTCAGTACAAGTGCTGTCAAATGTGATGTATTGATGCTGTGTAATTAGGAGGCCTATTAAGTGCTAGAGCTTACACGTTGTCCCATTCATTTTATTGGAGAAGAAGTATTGTAATTTTTGTATCTTTTATATTTATCAAAATCGTGACCAAAGTAATACAGCCTTTGATCCCAATTTTTGTTGTTGTACATTTTGTAAGTAGTTTTCACACAGACCCACAATATACAGAGTTTGATCCTTTTTTTGTTCTCAGTATGAAAATTTAAATTAAGGTTGTAAATTACTGCCAATACTCTGCTTTGTTTATTTGTTAGTGCAAGACAAATGTAAACAATTCGATGGATATAAGCCTATGTTACCTTAAAACTAAGAAATATCAAACTATTATATCTTATTGTACAATAGAAGGTGTGTTTGCATTTTTCAGGGCGTTCTGTGATAATCCAGAGACAGCAGATATGTCCGCACTGACCCTCACCATGAAGACAGCCAAGGTTTGTGTAATATCATATTTCTCTGCAAACAAATCTACCTATTTAGGCTATAGTGAGTGAAAAAAAAACCTCAAAACATAAAATGATATGTCCGCACTGACCCTCACCATGAAGACAGCCAAGGTTTGTGTAATATCATATTTCTCTGCAAACAAAACTACCTATTTAGGCTATAGTGAGTGAAAAAAAAACCTCAAAACATAAAATGATTTAATGATTAAATTAAGACCCAAGTCACACTTTCAAGCATCTGTACACAGTGAATAAGAGAAATATTGCCTTTATATTCAAAGGCTGGAGATTTTACACAAGGTGGTGAATGAGAGATTTTCTCTTTATAATGAAAGCTAGAGACTCTGTATCATGAGATACGGAAGTCTACACTTTTCCTTTAGCCATGTACTTGATGGGGACTTCTCATACCTTCAGCCAAGAATTTTCTCCACTTGTATGGCTCTTGTACCTGAAGATTAATGTTGATGAAAAGACATTACAATGGGTTTCATACAGTTTATCTATCTCTTATTACACAGGTTGTGTTGATTGGAATGTCTGATGAGCTTTGTGAAACTGAGGCTTGTCGTAACATCATTATTTTCGTGAAGGAAACTCTACGGAAACCTATCGTTCTGGTAGCTCTCGGCAAAGGGCTCAAGTGGAAAGAATCCAACATCTACATCACCTTGAATGATGAGGTAGCATGATTTTCTGTAATTACTTGGTTTAATCACACTATGAACTGATATCTTGGTGTGCTCCATTTTATGGAGATCTGATATAGTTGTGTTAGCATTAGAACTACCACAATTTTAAATCATATACTTATATGGAGGCTGAAATATTATTTTTTTTTTTTTTTTCAATATTCGGACTTGATATTTTGTTTATAATTATTCTTATCAACTTATTGGTGGACAAACATCTTCACAAAAAAGTAAGATTATCATCAAAATCAACAAAAAATAATCCACCACAAAAATGAGTAACTTTGTTTTGACACATAGATATTTGTGATCTGAATTTAATATGATATCCAATTTTTGCATATAATATACATCTCATGCTATTAAATCTGTTCCCAATGATTGTAACTGTTGAAATACCCTTGGAGAATTTGAGACGGCTGTGTCAGCTTCTTTAAGTTAAGAACTTTCTATGATACATGAAATTTAAATGTTTGGTATTTTCATGGATTAAAATATGTTTGAGACCACATTAATTCCTCACAAAACAGCAAGATTTTTGAAAATGACTGGCTATATAGAAGATACTGTATCATTATTAAGATAGATAAAGAAATTAATATTTGGTTTAAGGGCTGCCTAGAAAAATACATCTGTTTTAATTTGAACAGGCAGAACACATCAATAACTTAAAACTCTTTACAATATGACTACACAGCTTAAATATATATCGCTGTCGAGGTAATTCAATTTCATCAAATCTACATAACACAACAAATACCAAAAAAAGAGTGAAACAATTTTATTACTTAAATAAATGTTTAAAGGATTTAGAATTCAAATAAATATTTAAATTTGTTTAGTTATAGATAACCATGGGGTGTTTGAAATGTATATGACTGACTTTTAATTTGACAGGTGTATGTGAAAATGCAAGATCCGAAACACTACAAGAACAAGTTTGTCGAGCTGAAAGAAGCCATACAGCGAAAGGCCTCCAAAAAAACAGTGGTAAACATACATACATATATATATATATATTTCCTCGTGCCACAGATCAACAGTAAATCTTGAAATATTTACAATTCCCAATACATGACATAATTATGATGCTGTCACATTAATGGTGGGAGTTTTATTTTCATTTGTGCATAAAAGAAACAGACTTCACATTTATCTTCATTTCTGTAATCGACGGAATTTCAGGTCCATAATAATTTGACGTTAATTCTTGGAAAACACATTATGATTCAAATTAAAGTTTATTTTTCATTATGATATCATATTTACTTAATAATTGTTTCAAATTAAATATTTCATAATAAATTTGCAAGATTTTAATTTCGAAACTTTAGATGAAGAAAACATCACTACAGCTTTACGTATATTCATCAGATGATTGTATGTTCTGCTGCTATGTAGGTTGAGGATAATCCAGGGTGTTTTGTCAGCTACTGTTGGTCAAACTCCCATGATGCAATTGCCAAGGGCAGTCGCAAGAAGGAAGGTGCACTTGGTTGGGGTGACCCGCGGAAAATAAAAAATTTCCTAGAGAGTAAAGGCATTTCCTGTTGGCTAGACATTGAACGTGTCGGAGGGGTGAGAAAAAATATAAATTTTTAATCAGCTAGCTGAAAAAACATTGTAATAACATTTTCTGATAATGTCCGTTATGCATTCTCTACTTGGCTTTACCAACATAATTAATTTTTAATCTTTGGTTAATGTCAAGTCTGACAACCTTTCCAGCAAAATTGAAATAAGATATTTTTTCTATTCCGTTAGTATTTTGTTCTGTT
The DNA here is from genome assembly GCF_031769215.1 of Ylistrum balloti. NCBI lineage: Eukaryota > Metazoa > Mollusca > Bivalvia > Pectinida > Pectinidae > Ylistrum > Ylistrum balloti. The sequence goes on along the minus strand of NW_026782118.1, from coordinate 163,249 downwards.
CCATCGGTCAGTATAACATCCAATAAATGATGATTATATAATTTTTTTTAAAAAGCAAAAATAAAAAATATTTCTGTTATTTACATTTTGAAAACATTACTTTTATTCACTGGTACTTACGTTCATCAAAAACCAATAATTATTGTTCATTGGACGTTATACCCACTGACGAAACAGTCGTCCAACTGATATGGAATAGCAAAACAGCTGATTCTAATTCCAAGGAGAGTTTGTCAACTACAGGAAGTAGACAGATGATAGTTCCAAAATAACACTGTCTTTTTTAGTATGTTTTTGTGAGATATTTTAAATATTTACAATTGCTTCAAGTCTTTTAGTTTATACAAAATGATAATTTTTACAACAAGTGTACAGTGGTCTGGCTTACTACAAACCAGACCTGACATTAACTGAAGTAAAAACATCAGTTTTGTAAGTAAGGGAATACACACCTGGAATGTGAATATAGATTATTGATACAAGTAACACACAGTCTATTTAATATTGTTCAAATTGACAGCAAGATAAAAAAAACTTTGTATATTATACATGACATTGTTTTTATAACAAATGGATTATTTAATGAAGCTGCATGTTCTTTTTTTCTCTTTACATTTTCATATAGCTTGCAGTGCTCTCACACCCCATTTTGGGACTTGGGGCCCGGGGCCCTTAGAATTGGGAAAAATAACGGTGTTTTCCTTAGAATTGGGAAAACTTGGGGTCTAAATTGGGAAAAAAGATACTATTTTGCATTGGGAATGGGGTCGAATATCGGCCCCAAATCTGGCAAATTGAAAGCCCTGGCTTGAACTTATATCATTGTACAACATTGCATCTATCAGTATATATAATGCCTTTGTGTTCAGCAAGACAGCTGCCCCTTTTACTCAGAGGAACCTACCTTGTATTATTTGTTAAGTCAATATGAATTTGACTTGTGACATTTTTTTTATTTATTTGACAGGGTGGCTTGTTCGAGGATATTGCTGGTGGTTTGAGGAAAGCTCAAGTTGTTGTGGCCTGTGTGTCAGACGAGGTAAGTAAAAACTACACACCACTATCACATGACTTAAAAGTGATATTGCACCTTGTTTTCATTCCAGTAATATCATAAGTACAATATTTAAGCCTTAAGTTTAACAAGGCATCATTACATGAATCATACAATCAGACATCATTATCATTGTTTTATACTTAAAATTAATTATTTTGATATGGACATTACAAGGGCTTATCTTCAAGATTAAGTTTCTGTTTTCTGAATCAAAGGTCATGGTCACTATTATAAAAATTGATACAAATTTCAATTTTCTCTATCTGATACTTAATAACCCAATTGATTATGATTTAACCGAGAAATATTAAGAAGCATAGATACTTGATAGTAATTTATTATACATATTTTAGGCATAAAAGAGTTATAATATTGATAGATTTTCGTACCCAGGCCATTTTATGTGTATGGAGGGGACTAAAGTGTTATCCATATGTCTGTTGTGTCACACCCTTTCACAATGTGATGTCATATTTTCAAAACCTCTCAACAGATTTGGTTCAGAATTACCCTGTAATATCAAAAAGTTCTACACCTGGTCACATTCTGATTTGTATGGGAGTGGAACGGTTGTACACATAATTTATATTTTTTTCCTTTTTTTTTCTACAGAGTTTAATATATATTGACATTAATTTTCAGTATGCCAATTCCACCAACTGCCAGATGGAGTTCCGTTTTGCTCTCTGCCAGCTCCGTTTGCCCATCATACTTGCAGTGGTTGGCACAGGTTATCAATGGGAGAGGTCAGAGGTCAGTGATGAAATACATTGTACTGAATGTTATGAAATACATTGTATGTCAGTTCAGGTCAGAGTTCATAGATATTAATTTATGTCATTGAAGGTTAAAGGCCATTGATGACTCTGTGATAATGAAAGTTTAATTAGTGAGGGTCACAGTACATTAAATTTATGTCATTGAAGGTTAAAGGTCTTTGAATAAATTGTTTTAATTTCTATGACAATGAAGACAAAATCATTGAGGGTCAGAGGTCATTGAATAACTTCAGTCTGTAGTAGTGGAAGTCTGTCAACAAATTACTTGTGAGTTAGTGAAGGTCAAAGGTCACTACATTAACTATGAGCTGGAGGTCTTTGAATAAATTGTTTTTGTTGGTAAAGGTCAGGTCAGAGTTCATTGAATCACCTCAGTGTTATTGAAGATCTGTCATTGAGTTAACTCTGAGTTAGTGGAGATGCAGAGATTGTGCTTATGGAGTTAAGGATGATCAGAGGTCATTGAAAATGTCTTTGTTGGTTAACGTTAGATGTCATTGAATAAATGTTACATAGAAGCAGGGGTGAAATTTGTATTATACCATGTACCACGTATGTGTATTGAATTGAAAGACCAATAAAACCTCTACTTTATGAATAATTTCATTAAAATTGGTATTTTTCATTTTTTTTATCTATTCATTTTTTTACTTTTTTCTTTTTGTTTTATCAGATTGGTATGCTTGCCGTTGGACACCAGAGTGTAAAATTGAACTTTCAGAATGAAAACAATAGCGCATATGATCAGCTGTTAAATGAGGTCAAATCAAGGGTCAAGGTCAATACAAATCAAGATGAGGCGAAGAAAGGAGAAGATATACAGAAAGTTGCATTCCAGGTACGAGTAAAAATGTGTTTTAACACATTGTACACTACCAGTTATGTTCAACCATCAACAGCTTTGCAACATGAACCTGTGTTGCCTCTTAGGAAATTTCATTTTCTGTAAAATTAGCTTTTGGTGTGTATACATAGAATGATACTAAACTTTCCCGATAGTAATCTCCAGCTCATTGTTTTGAATTTCAATAAAAAGTTTTCAAATAGGGGTAATCTAATGAACAAAATATCACCCAAGGTCTGACCAAGATACTGTGTACTAAGCTGTGATAAGCCAATCCTCTGACTTTGAAGTGATGTGTTGTCCCCAATGTGGGCTTTATTTTATTTAACCCTTTCGGCGCCAATTATCTTTTACAATGTACAGCTCAGCGCCAATTATCTCTTACAATGTACAGCTCAGCGCCAATTATCTCTTACAATGTACAGCTCAGCGCCAATTATCTCTTACAATGTACAGCTCAGCGCCAATTATCTCTTACAATGTACATCTCAGCACCAAATATCTCTTACAATGTACAGCTCAGCACCAAATATCTCTTACAATGTACAGCTCAGCGCCAATTATCTCTTACAATGAACAGCTCAGCACCAGTAATCTCTTACAATGTACAGCTCAGCGCCAATTATCTCTTACAATGTACATCTCAGTGCCAAATATCTCTTACAATGTACAGCTCAGCGCCAGTTATCTCTTACAATGTACAGCTCAGCGCCAATTATCTCTTACAATGTACAGCTCAGCGCCAATTATCTCTTACAATGTACAGCTCAGTGCCAATTATCTCTTACAATGTACATCTCAGTGCCAAATATCTCTTACAATGTACATCTCAGTGCCAAATATCTCTTACAATGTACAGCTCAGCGCCAATTATCTCTTACAATGTACAGCTCAGCGCCAAATATCTCTGACAATGTACAGCTCAGCGCCAAATATCTCTTACAATGTATAGCTCAGCGCCAATTATCTCTTACAATGTACAGCTCAGCGCCAAATATCTCTGACAATGTACAGCTCAGCGCCAAATATCTCTTACAATGTACAGCTCAGCGCCAATTATCTCTTACAATGTACAGCTCAGCGCCAATTATCTCTTACAATGTACATCTCAGTGCCAATTATCTCTTACAATGTACATCTCAGCGCCAATTATCTCTTACAATGTACAGCTCAGCGCCAAATATCTCTTACAATGTACAGCTCAGCGCCAAATATCTCTTACAATGTACAGCTCAGCGCCAAATATCTCTTACAATGTACAGCTCAGCGCCAATTATCTCTTACAATGTACAGCTCAGCGCCAATTATCTCTGACAATGTACATCTCAGCTCCAAATATCTCTTACAATGTACAGCTCAGCGCCAAATATCTCTTACAATGTACATCTCAGCACCAAATATTTTCCGGAAAATATCCGAAAACAATGGCAGCATTACTGAAACAAGCATATCTTGGCTAGTAATAAAGATATAAAAATTGTCGACAAAAGTCACCTATGGCAGCCTGTCTGCATGTCGAATTTGGTCGCCTATGGCAGCCTGTCTGCATGTCGAATTTGGTCGCCTATGGCAGCCTGTCTGCATGTCAACTTTAGTCGCCTATGGCGCCGAAAGGGTTAAATAAAAATGTATATATATTCATACAAGCTGACACATAAATGGTTCAAGAGGAGAGAACCCAACCTTATTCATCATTTATCAAAGAAAAAACCAACAGGAATGGGTTCAAAATTTTTTGTTGTATTTCTTAACCACAGGAAGTACTGGAGTTATCGCAGCGTCAGTTCCTGAGACATCTAGTAGGCTACGCTGATGCCATGTTCAGCGGCCATTACCCACGTCTTATTGTTCTGGACTTAGTAGAGGAAGAAGCACCACCAGAGGAAGAGAAAAAAGTGGAAGAAGTGTTGACAGATGAACAGAGGAAGGAAGCTGAGGCTAGAGATAAGGAAAAACACGCCAACTTGGCTAAAGTGAAAGAGGCTGCGAAGAATCTGAAAGATGGAAAGGAAAAATCTGAAGCTGAGGTTTGTTATATTGTAGACTTGTCCAATATATAAATGTATATTCTACGTGTGAAGCAGTTTTTACTAATTTTGGCTGATCTTCCAGGCAACTGTAGTTTTAAATTGATATCTATTGAAAAAGCAGGGAAATGATGATAAAGGTCAAATATGTTGTACGTACCAATATTTTGTAAGAATCATATTTGTTTGTTATTTAAGTGAATTTGAAAGTTTTGTTTTGATTTTTAGTTCACCATATACGATATTTTTTGTGTTATTTTTTTTTCAAATAACAACATTAGAGGTTTTCTTATAAGCTTTGTTCTGGGGACTTGATTTTTAGTTCACCATATCTGAATAACAGGTGATCTTATGCGATGTTTTTTGTGTGTTATATTTTTTTCAAATAACAACATTAGAGGTGGGCAACCATTTCTTATATTTAGAAACTCTATTAAATTCTGGGGACTTGGGGCAGGGCCGTGAATGGGGCCTAACGAAATGTTGGTGTCAAACACTGCTCTTTCTTAACTCCTGAGCATATCTCAACCAACTTTGATCTAAGGCATCATTAGGGATGGGCAACCACCATTTAAAACCATTTTAAGCAAAATGTAACACAGTATGGTTTTAGCCTATTGTCACAGCCTTTGGAACTAACTGTAACGACCAATTCTAGCTTTTTAATTGGTGGAAATATTCCAACAGATTATCGGTGACACATATTGGCAGTCGTATGCTGCACTGTAGAAACAAAACGGAATCATGCATGCATACTCTTGTTTTTTCTGTCAGAATGAAAGTTTTTTTGTCAAAATTTAGCTCAGGCTTGGAAATTTCTCAAAATTTTGGTAAAATACAGTGATATGATAGTGAATGCAATTTTTGGAAGTGAAAGCTGACATATCCAGGTCAGCAATACAGACCCCATGGGCCTCTTGGTCAAGTTTTACTTCCGAAAGAAATGCAGTGTTTTTGGGTTAGTAAGAAATCAATGAAAATTTGTTTGTCAATATCAATTAATTACCAGGTATGTGATCAGGTGGAAAATTTTTATCTGTCTTCCATTTTAGAAAAAAGAAGAGGAGGATGAGGAAGAAGAGGAGGACGAAAGTACAAAATGGAAATCAAAATATTGCTATAGACTTCTTTGTGAACATGAGGAGGTAGGTATTCAATTTTTGATAGCTGTATCTGCTGTAAATTCTATCTTAATATCATTACATTATCGCTAAACTAACTTTACAGATTTTCATCGTTATGTCCAATAATATTGCTGTTCAGAAATTATTTAACATGTCAACAAAATGGCAATGCTTTTAATATTGACTACTTTTAATCACTTACATTTCACAAGAGATTTATCTTTTGGAACAAACTAAGTGATTTACCTACAGAACCTATGAAGTAAATCATTTTGATGTACTTTCACAGAATTCTTGAAATTGATTATGATAATGATTTCACCCATTTTTCTGAATTTTAGCACAAGCAAAAAGGAATTATACTAAAAACCCCACAGCATGTTTCAGCCATTTTTAGTTTTTCTGCTCTGAAAAGATTGATGAAATATTATTCAGGTGATAGAGAACTTGAAATAGGTTTTTGATGGGTTTGAGTTTTAAATCATATTAATTTCGTTCCGCATGACAGGGTTGGCATACAGTGGACTCAACTATCCCATCACCAGAACATGAGGGCAAGGAGGAAGAGGAACAATGGCTGAATTCTATGGCTCCCTACATGGCACGAATGTTTGCCATCCTCAAATACTCGAGCCTTAATATGGCTAGTCTGAACACTCCTGAAGGTCAAACACTACAAACAAAACTACAGACGGTAGGCAGAAAAATTTGTTACTCTGCTGCTGTATTGTCCAATAAAAAGCCAACCCTCTAACATTGAGCCAGAATTTCTGTTTTGAGCTGTGTGTGACAAGACAAATATGAATGTTATACATGATTACAACCAAGTTTGTGGGGAGAGAGTGGGGTTCTTTTTTTAATCAGACTTGTCTGTTAGTATATTATACATCCATTCCTGCAATCCTGTCTTCAGGATTAATCAAACTTCCTTAAATAAACTTTTTACATGGTTATTGTCCTTTTTATACAAGACTGTTCTTCTCTGAACACCTAGTTACTAGTAATTCTAAGATCTTATTTCCTAGAACTTTTGCATAATTAATCAACATTATTTAGGATACACATTGGCAAATAATTTGAATTATGTAAAATCAAACTTCTATTTGATTGTAGATTGCCACAGATCTGAATAAGAATGAATTCCAGGAAGAATACACAGAGATTAGGGCGAGTGTGATGGACATTGATAAGGCAAAGACAGCAGGAGGCTTGAAAAGGTTAGTGTGGGAGTACACCATTACCGGTAAACTCCACATGTTACAAGCATGTTTTAAACAGTTATGGAATCTAAGATATCAACTTGAGGTAGTTTAGTTCTCTTCCCTGTAACTCAATTAATGCATGCAAAATCTGTGCTTTTAACTTGTATAATTTGTATGATGTCGGTAAAAATCCCTGATCATGCAGGTGATAACTGGAGTTTTCTTTCTCAACCAACAAGACAAGGACAGACTGCTGTCTGAAATTTAATGTATCTGGATTAGAAAAAAAGTTTTCTTCATCAGATTCAAAAACTTTTATTTATCATTTTATGATTTTAAAAACATGTCATTCCAAGTCAAAATATTTCTAAAAATGGTTTTTGAAAATAGCTCTGATTCCATGCAATTGATAAAGCTTTTTTTCTGTTTTGCACATTTCATTATGAAAAGCGTTTGTTAAGGTGTATATCATAAATATGTGGTACAATATTGAGCATAAAACTGTAATTAAGGTGCAGATGCCATTCAGACAAAAGGTATACAGAATGGAATGTCTCACTGCCAGATATGACAGATTTATTGTAATGTTCTATTCTATTTGTTTAAAGATGCCACATGCTGAATGGAAAGACCTTGTGGCTTTGTGACAAACATCGTGGCCAAAGTGGCAGCAAGACAGAGAAGTTATACCAACAACTTCTGATGCCACATGAAGATCCAGGCAAAGGTAAGTTAATTCTCTTGTTCTGGTCTGATATATCTGCTGATGCCACATGAAGATCCAGGCAAAGGTAAGTTAATTCTCTTGTTCTGGTCTGATATATCTTCTGATGCCTCATGAAGATCCAGGCTAAGGTAAGTAAATTCTCTTGTTCTGGTCTGATATATCTTCTGATGCCACATGAAGATCCAGGCAAAGATGAGTTAATTCTCTTGTTCTGGTCTGATATATCTTCTGATGTTACTTGAAGATCTAGGCAAAAGTGAGTTAATTCTCTTGTTCTGGTCTGATATATCTTCTAATGTTACATGAAGATCCAGGCAAAGGTGAGTTAATTCTCTTGTTCTGGTTTGATATATCTTCTGATGTTACATGAAGATCCAGGCAAAGGTGAGTTAATTCTCTTGTTCTGGTCTGATATATCTTCTAATGTTACATGAAGATCCAGGCAAAGGTGAGTTAATTCTCTTGTTCTGGTCTGATATATCTTCTGATGTTACATGAAGATCCAGGCAAAGGTGAGTTAATTCTCTTGTTCCTGTCTGATATATCTTTTATTGATATTTTCTATATTTTCGCTTTAATACTTGAGAAGAGTGCAGTCGTGAATTCAAACCCTTTGTGATTATTTGTACAAAAATAACTCTGGATGGAATCCATGTTGCTTTGAATGCATAGTCTTGAATAGACCTGGTCTCTTATAGTTCATCATTTATGAATTTAAAGTCATTTCTTGATCAGCATTCACGAAATTATTTATTCAGGAATATATGCCTGAACAGGTAAGTTCGCGAAATTAAGAATTCAGAAAATTAAATGATTTACAGTAGATTTCCTTTCTGACCGCTTTCCTTAACAATATCTACAGTAAACTGGTCTTTTTGTTACTTCTTTTAAATCCATTGTTCAGTAGACCAGAACGTGAGAAAACTGTCAGTTTCCTGGTTCATCTCATTTACTTATCTAGCCAATTATCATTTATTACATCGTGTAGAGCTAATTTGGAACCATCCCCTTGATCAGCACAGTTCCTACATTCAAGTTCCTGTTTCAAAAAAGAAGCCTTCAGATTTTAAGACTCCTCTTGATTTCGACCATAATATTTCTTAAATGTTTTCTAATAACTTAACAATATAGTTTTGAATTAGAAGAAAGAAACATTTACCCTAGTTGCTATTTGTATTCTGTTGAATCCGTCATGAAATTTTCATTGATATAAAATGGCCAAAAATTCACTTCAATGGAAACGATCTTTGACATGTTTCGCAATTTTACTATTGTTTAAAAATCTTTTTCTAGAAACCTCATATGCTATGCTGCTGACCTAACATACAATAATTTTGATCTCCACAGCCGTTTTGGGCCAACAAGAAACTGAGCAGACACAGAGTCAAGCCACCAGTCGGAAAGAGACAAAGGAGCCACCAAAATCAAAATTGTTCCGCATGAGAGAAACGGGTGGTTCCAAGTCAGCAAAGTTGAAGAGGCAAACCAGTCAAGCATGCAGTGTGATGTGAAATCAAAATTTGTGTGGAAATATTTGTGAATACTGCTGCCTGTTCTTGTGAAGGTGTTTCTTAGCTTGTATGTACTATGCTGACTGGCCTTCTCTTAATTCAGTTTATGAATATCGTCCCTAAACTTGCTGTTACATTTTATTTGTAATGGCAGATTTCAACTTTATAATTACAAATAAAAAATAAGATTATTAAATCTTACTATTTTTGCACAAATTGATATCAGTACTATTTCTCAGAAGGGATGCTGATACACACTTAATTGTAATAACTTTGTGATTGGTTAAAAAACACTCACCCTGATGATTCACCTTAAGAAGTGACATGCCAAAATGTTGGATGGAAATAATTTTGTGTTTTACCTTACCTTATGTTACCTTATGTAGATTCTGCCCGCAGGACCTATTGGTCCTCTATAGGCAGCTCAGAGATGTCATTTTGTGAGTTTGTTGTCATTCCGGTGTCTCTCTAGGGTCCATAGTTAGCTGTGTAGTCAAATCTAAGCGGGTGATGTTCCTAATATTTATCTAGTCTGTTTTTGAACTGGTTGATTGTAGCGGCAGTGATAACTTGTTCAGGTAGGCTATTCCATGTGTCCACTATTCTGTATGAAAAACTGTATTTCTTTATATCTTTAGTGCACTGCTTTTTGGCTAACTTTAAGGAGTTCCCCCTTGTAGTGCTGGTGTTGTTTAGTTCCAGTAGTTGTGTGGTAACTGTTGGGTCATATATTCCTTTTAGTATTTTGAATACTTCAATCATGTCCCCTCTCATTCTTCTAAATTTTAAAGTTGGCAACTTGAGAAGATTCAGTCGTTGTTCATATTCAATATTCTTCATCTGCGGTAACATCCTTGTCGCTCTTCTTTGAACATTCTCCAGTGCTGCCATATCTTTCTTTTTATGAGGTGACCATACTGAACTGGCATATTCTATATAGGGGCACACCAAGGCTGTTGTTGTTTTCAGCTGTGTCATCATGAATTCATTTGTCAACAATCAACAAAGATACACAAATTATATCTAAACTTTTCGATAGTTCGACAGTTTTATACATCATGACCAGATTTTTTAAGAAACTTGATTTTTTAAATTGCAGTTATATCATTTTGACTTTGTAGACAATGAATAAGGAAGTGGCAATGTACAACATCTATATACAACAATCAATAATTACTGATATATACTTTTAATATACAATTATTGTACTGTTTAAAAAGGATTTGGTGTAAATTAAACAAGAAAAATATGAAGTAGACATTTAAAGATTTATAATTACCGTGATTGGAAAGAATGATTAAAGTGATTGGGACAATTTGTCTGACATGAAAATGATATCTATTTTTATATATTTTGTCTGTAATTGTTGATAAAGAGAATCCGTCCCCACCTTTTTACACATTTAAGGAGTTGTATACTAAGTTATTTTCTTTGTTATGTTTACATTATATTTGAGTCATTGATGAGTAAATAAATAAAAAATGTGGTTCACAGAGAATATGTGTGTAGAAGTATATTACAGTTTTTGTTAAGGGTATCTGAGTGGGCACCAACAGTTCATCATATCTAGTAACACGTAGATAATTAAAGTGGAAAGTTGTGACTGCTGTAAAATGCATACTATGTTCCTCACATAGGAGATTTTGCATTTCAATTGCATGTATTTGTACATTGTATTTTTTCAAAGACAGATATCAATCGCAACAATCTCGGGTAAGTTGTTCATTGATTAGATAGATGTATTCAACTTGATCCCTATAGAATTCCCCTTCTCTTGTTTATGATATAGGGAAGTATTCAACCAAATTCTATGAAAGAAGGCTATTTTACACCAAATTTTTTAAAAAAAATTTTGAGAGACTAGCGTATTTGTAGTATATATAATCTGTTTTGATGACAGAAAATGATATCTGTTTTGGCCAATGTAACAAAGTGCCTCCTTAACATGTATCTCCTGAAAATTACGTAACATATAATTTATAAATACCATAAGCCTAATTTTGATATAATTTCTACTGATGGCCATGATCTAAGCCATTTTTGGGTTGACTTTACTATTGTTACCACAACACTTCTGTAATCTATCTTATTTGATGTATAATTGTTATAATTTGTACTTGATGGTACAAAAGTAGGAGGAAACCATTCAGGCCAAAGTTGGATGTGATAAACTGACTGTGATTTATCATAGAAAGCATCTGAATTTTCCAAACATGCATGACACTACCTCCAACTGCCTGAGATTGGCTTTCAATCAAAGAATTGCATTTTGTCAAATTTTGAATGTAATGATAGACACTTAATTTATTGAGGCAAATATTTTATGATTGTCCAAGTTTGTGATAGTTTATGTGGACGAAAGTTAATACATGTCTATTTATTGATATATAGGCATTTTTGCTCGATTTTAAATATTTTGCTTGGTAATAAATTTCACCTTATCTTTGATGACTGCGAATAATACCAACTACACATTACGAAGACAAATATCATTTCATGTACGTTTCCAATTCTCCAGACATAACGACATATCTCTGTATCAGAAATTCTTGGACTGATTTTTATTGACGGTAAAATTTGAATAAATTTGAAGGTATCTGTGAGGCAGGTACTCCTGACTTTATCAATTGTATTTATTTTATGTGATTTATTTCTATTTATACATATCTGATATACATAATCTTTTTAAGTTACGAAATTGAATGTGATTAATATTCTATATACACACACGTGATACTCTTTATTTTGCTCAATTTTTATGCCATATATAATGTATACATATCTTATGACATGGTGTTGATTAACACTATTATATATATATATATATATAAATAAAAAAGAGTTTTGTCAAAAATCATTTTTATTTATAATTTACTCGCATCTCGTCAAATCAAGTTTTTTCTATATATATATATATATATATATATACAATATGCATTTGTAAATTTTTTAACTAGGAATCCATTTTATTTATCCAAACTGTGAATAGCAATTGTTTGATTAACATCTTAATATAGCTGATGAATTTTATGAATTATGTTTATATTTTAAAGGCCAAGTAAATAACACCTTTCCTTATCAATTTAGATTGAATATAACTGAACCCGGAATCTGTATCGTCCTCGTTAAACTTTCAGGGCTTGGTTGTTGATTGAGCTTGCTTATTGATGGAAATTCCTTTTATTGATTACTGTTTCACATGTAATGAATATGTTCTTGTTAGAATTATTTGATAAAGATAAAGAAAGTCTATATAAGCTATTCAAACCCTTTTCACATCTTGCCCGAGATAATTCTAGGTTCATAAAACCAATTTGATTGATACTTATTTATTGTTAGAGAATAGTCGATGTTGATGTAATTCAAGTATCGTATCATTTTATCCAAATCCACGTGATGTTGTTGTTAGTATTTGAAGCACCTAGACAAAAATCAAATATTTAAGAGACATTTTTTGAAGACATTCCTATTAAATGAGCATGAGTATATATCATATATCTATCGATTCCTTCATTTATAAAATTTGTACGTTAGAATTTGCAAATATTTGGTCATGGACTCTCTATCAAATGCAATCAATTTGCATAATGATCGCTGTTGTGAGTTAATTTGAAACTTGTACTATAAAACTTTGAAATTCTGTTTTGTTGTAAGATTAACATTTCGAAAATAGATTAGAAAATTAACCCTCTTGATTATTTGAAGTATTGAATGAATGATAATGTTTATAGGACTGGTATATGACAGTATGTACAGGGCTAAATGGATTAATTTCAAACTGTACTTAAAGACGAGATTTCTGAAATGGAGCAGAAAAGGTTCCATAAAGCAATATTATATTGGCAGACTTTAGTGTTTATAAAATAGATATTTATACAATTTTAACATGGTACGTGTATTACAACACGCCAGTATCTTAATTTAATTAATAAATCTAAACCTAACTTTGCCAAATTTGCACTAAAATATGTGTTAATATGGTTTTAGCACTGTATGCAAAAAAACAAAAAAATGTTTTCTGTCCGTCCAAAGATGCATGGACAACAAGATGAATGAGGATCCAAATGGTCCCTCAGATACTTTTATCCAGTTTTGACACTACTGATAATTATTCCATGAAGCAATGCTTATGTTCATTCTAGTTTGGCATTTTATCTTTGAGATCATCACTTATGCTGTACTACAATCAATTTTTTCACGTATAAAGACTGTGATTCTTTGTTTTGTCATAATAAACATGAGGAGAAATAGTCTTGATTCCTGTGCATATGCGCTTCATATATGCAATACATTTTGTGTAAATATTGGCATCAAGTTAGTTCTGACCATGTCTCTAACGCCTTGTTGTATGTGGTAAGGATATCATTTAGTTTATTAAGGCATTGTTCATGCTGAAAGGAAATTTTACTGACATATAAAATATGTATTAGGTTTTTTTTTCATTGTTTTCATTCTTTTACTGATTCGTAGAATAAAAACTCTTTTTTCTGAACTATTTTAGTTTTGTTTTGTAAAGTTTATCATATTCAATGATCCAACAAGTTTGGCAGCTTGGCTACTACATTTTTAGGTCGCCATCTTGATTTGTATGTCGTCTTGCGTCGTGCACCAGGCGTCATTAACTTTTCACATATTCGACTTCTTCTCAAGAACCACTGAATGGATTTTCACCAAACTCGGCACAAAGCATCCCCATGGAAAACCGCTTCAAGTTTGGGAAGAAAAAGGGTGTGGCCCAAATAGGGGCCGCAGGAGGGGGAAAAGGGGGGTAAAATTGGGTAAATCTTTAAAAATCTTCTTCTCATGAACCAACAGTCAGATTAAGTTCATATTTGATATTTAGGGTCCTTATGGCAAGGTCTACAAAGTTTGCGAATGAAAAAAAATCGGGTCAAAAACGGCCCCACTAGGGGGCGCTCAAAATGGTCAAAAATTCAACTTTGACCGATTGCATATGAAATTATGTTGAAAAAGTGATTATGTCCCCTTTGGAGCCCATAAGGGGGGTTAAAGGGGCCATATGTAAAAACCTTCATTAAATGACTTCTTCTCAAGAACCATTGGATGGATTTTGACCAAACTTGGCACAAAGCATCCGCAAGGGAAGAAAAAGGGTGTGGCCTCAATAGGGGCCGCAGGAGGGGGAAAAGGGGAAACTTGATACGAATGTTCTACACAAGGTCCTGGCAAGTGTTTTAACTTTTTTGGGGCGATTCAAAATCCAAAATGGCCACCCTGGCCTCTGTTTGGCTAAGATATTATGGACTTCCTCTCAAGAACCATTGGGTGGGTCATGTTCAAACTTGGTACAGATGTTTTACACATGGTCCTGCACACGTGTTGTGACATTTTTGCAACATTTTAAAATCCCCAGATTATTGACATATATTCTTCAGGTGACCGTTAAGGCCCCTTGGGCCTCTTGTTATCTGATGAAGGAGTAAAAAATATTTTAATTAAAGATAAGAATGCGCAAAATTCTCATAAATAACGTGACAAATATTAATGGAAATCATATGGTCAATAATCACGGTTCGTGGTAAACGAGTCTAGTTTGTAGACAATAACCATTCAGTATTTGTGAAAAGGGGACAGAGGAAACATGTTGCTTGTTCTTTTAAGTTTATGATAAGTGGTACCCTACTCGTTATGAGAACATCAGTAAATCAGTGTTTAGCCAATGGCGAAAGTTTTTAATTTTGCATGGACTATCACAATTCAAAATGGTAAGAAATCACTGTAAAGATATACATACAAAGTATATCCACTATCTACTTCCATAAACATCATTTTCTTATGTTTAATACACCCAATATCTGCCAGATGTCATAGAATATTTTACTTTTATGTAGTATACACTAGGTCAGTAGTATTGATTGAATTACTTAACATGATAACTTGGACTGGGGCTCATTAATGGTGTTATATATACGTCTGTTATTGAGAAGTTTGTATCCATTGAAACAAAGATATATATACACTATACAACAACTGGAGTGTCATATTTAAAGAAATATTTTATTGTGTCATAAATATTGTTTCAAACACTCCAAAATTTTATTAAACTATTTTGACCACGAATAAGATAAGCTATGAAGATCTTAAAGTATTATTGATTTCTGTCATAACTAATTGCACTCCAAAGATTTTTTTTTCAAATAGACCATTCAAGTTTAAATAAAGGCAAAGTTTACACAATGTAAAGAAACTGGAATAAAATGCAGTTTTTGACATCACATAATTTTTGTACCAGCAATTTCACTAAAGTCAATCAATACAGACATGTCCTATGTAGATATCCTTGTAGTGATCAGCAACCCACCGAACAAGCTTCTCAAACGTTAAGAGCAAGCCGTCCTAAAAAGCGAACACTCTCGCTTTTACCAGAAAATCCAAGACGATTCCAACAGAAAATTTGAACGCCTGCATATCCCAAAAATTCAAGTTTGAGGAGGCTACATAGTTTACTCAGCAAAAATGAATTTGAGGATCTGAATCAGGATATGTGCAAGGACATAGCAGATGACCCAACAGTGTTGACAGATATACCAAGATTCATCTCTAGCATCTCCAATTTAACCCACAATCTAACCCATCGTGGACACCAACATTAACGCATTTAATAGCTCAACCAACACCATCTCAAACACCATCTGAACATCTGCAAGCGCCAGCATAGATGAAATTTGTCCATTTGGAACCCATTGGCAGCAATATTTGGAAACAAAATTGTAGGCAAAAGTAATAGAGCCGCCTCACTTATCTGTAAAGAAATGTTCCCAAATAATGATGAGGAGTCTATAGAAACAGATAAAACAAACCGCCCAATTGAGGCAACAATATCTTCCAACTCTCGTAGACAAATCAATGCTAGTCTCTTAAATACAGCTGTAAGATGTAAGAAGGGCGTTACACGGCATTGGAAATCACAAACTTGTTAATAGGTTTCCAGAGATAACTCCGAATCTTTAGTACAGAAAATCATCAAGGTGAGAAGGATGCAGATTTTCAAACATTTTCGTTAAAATCGAATGAAGCAAAATTAGCTCCTTCAGTGAAACCAATTATCGACTAAGATTTATAAGGCGGGAGTTGTAGATGAAGGAAAAGACACTTATCCTTCGAGAACACATTAATTAACCTTGTACATTTTAAAGAGTTTGTGTATATCTTTCTTTTGTTTGTTTTTTACACTTGTTTTATTGAGTGTTTTTTTTTTATAATGATTCTGTTAACATGACGGTATTTTCGTCGTTGTTACTGCAAACAGACAATATCGAACTGTCTGGATTCTTGATTGGATGTGACAGGATGTAAATCACTTGACACCAGAAACGCGTTTTAGCTGCAGATGTGGCAAACAATCCTGTATCAGTGTCATAACGAAAACGGCCAGCCGTTTAAATGACTTTTAGAATGAATAAGCTGATCACATCAGGTTTTACTTTTAAACGGTTGAAGTGATTCGTGGTATTCTACAAAAATCGCAAATGACACTAGACCACATTCCTTTAATATATTAATGTAATAAACAAGGAGGCTGTGTAAACACGGTTTAAGTAGGGCATGTAAACTCATCATTTTTGGAGGGTTTTTGTGTTCTTTGTTATCATTCATTCAGCTAATTAAGATCTAGATTTATCTTATACCCGATTTTATGTATTTTTTTACGGCAAAAAGGTGTCTTTCTTAAGTTACAATGTAACCTAACATTTATAAACCACACAGGTGCTCCATTCACAACGGTTATATTTCGACTCTGTAATATATAGCGCGTAGTGTTTAAACCAATCTCCATATCCAGGATATATCTCATCTGGAAAGACAGTAAATCATCGTTTTGGCAAATATTTATAAAAATAATATGTACAAAATGTAATAAATACAACGCTTTGCTCAAATAAATAAATCAAAATATCAAAATAAGAGAATACCGACAAAGTTCGAATAATAAAAAACACACAAGAGAAAAAATGAACAAAGGAAAAATTAAGTATAAAGGTGAAATATATTTACTAGATTATGTAGCGTCTTTTGTGTCATCACTAAGGAATTAGGTAACGGAGTTAAATTGATACACGTTAACATTAAAAATAAATGCAATCGATACAAAATACCATTTTCGAAATTATTCCTTCGTGTTGGAATGTCTTACATATGATGCATGCAATACTGTTTTAATCTTTGAAATCCTTAGTGTTTAATTTCATTTGACAAACTCACTCTTACCTTTTTCTGATTAAAATAAATCGCTTTATCCCTTAATCTCTTTTCACTGTGAATCAAACGATACGGCAAACTTGAATTAGTGTATAGTGGTTGTTGAACCTGTAATGATATTCACGATAAAGAGAATCTTGTATTCATTTCCGTATTCTGATCTTATTTAAGTACCTTTCCCTTACATATCACATGTGTATCTCTACCTCTTTTGTTTTCGATTAAAACGATTTTGATGCATTTCCTTTACTGTCAATCATAACTATAGAGACAAAACAACAATTTTGCTGTCGGTAACTCTGAGAAAACGGAGTGTTTTGTATGAAATACGCCACCACTGTCACCATTCTAAATAAAAGAAAAATGATATTATCGGTTTGTAACCATATTCATATGGTCCTAATAACAAGAAACAACAAGAAATGTCAACATAACACAATCCAAACTCATATTCAATAAAACAATAGAGCAAAACAAACAAACAAAAAGATTTCCACGGAAACCCCTGAAAAAGTACAAGGAGAATAAAGTCAGGTGTTTCAGACGAGTAAGCGTCTTTTGCTTCAACGACGACACCTCTGTAAACCTTTGCCAATCCAGGAAATTAATGTCATGTTCCCGAATAAAAACCATGTTTACAAAATGGACTCAACAGGAAAACATATCACAAAAAGAGCTTTTTTTCAATAAGAGCACTACCACGGCCGTACTTTCCCATAATTTTCGCCAACAAAGAAATCACCGACTATAACACTTTAAGGAAGGATAATACATGCATGTATGGAAGAAGAACTTATATGCTGATAATTAAGAACATAATATAAAAATTACGGAAGAGTAAGGATCTTCCGTTTCATTGAGGTAGTTCTCAAAACAATTAATACAAAAAGGCGCTATATAATGACATTTATAAAAGGTTCATGGATTGACACATGTAGCGAGTGATTAGTATTTGGATTACGTTACCTCTAGACCGCTGGTTCTTATCCGTTTGTAAAGGTCATCGTCTTCTTTGCCCCATCCCCAAAAGTCGTTGGACATACCATTTACCTATCAATAGACAGATACGTTGATTTGTTTAAGTCTGACTTACGTTGTGCATGTATTAATCGTACTTAATTTAGACAAAATGCTTCAAACGTATTTTTCCCACATGGTGATCCCGTGGTTGCTATTTTTTATGTAGCGTACATATGTCGGAAATTGATACTGTCATTCAGTTTGAAGAAATATTGATGCTGTCGCGATGAATAAGTATCACAATGATTTGCTGTTGTTAATGCTTGTCCTTACTATTGATGAAAAACAAGTCTCGTTCTTGCCAGTGAAACTGTTACACTCGGGCTGAGATATCCCTGTCTGTGGACCAGACCACACATGATTCGAAACATGATCACTTCCCGTTATGCTAGTAATTCAAACTTCATCACATTCCGTGGAATATGACCCTTCTTCACACGTGTAGTTCTAATATAACTTTACCAATGGTATGACACTGAAGAGTTAACATTCACATATTACTCGACACACACCATTTCGTCTTACAGAATTGATACCTGTGTACACCTAGAAGCGAGTTTGAAAAGTTTCAAAGATAGTCGTTATAGCACAAAAAGTACATCCTCTTGTGAACGTGAACATGTCTGTTATGAATTAATTTTGAACACAAATTTTCTTCTGACCATATTTTACCATCGTGAATGACACATTCATACTTATCTACATTAAGAACATATTATAAATGATTAAAAATGTTACACAAAAACATTCTGCTAAGTTTTTTTTCCTTTAAACATACTTAGTACCCTAGTCTAAGGCCACATTTAGTGGTCGGGTCGGGCATTCAACGTTCTCTTAACATAATTAAAGAGTCAGAGTAAAAATGTGCAAAGACATAATATAGTTTTAAGCGTTGTTGAAAATATGCACGATATTTTTACTTTAATACCCCCCAAAAAAATCTAGATCAAAATCTAAGATCAATGTAGATAACATGATGAGGCCAAGGGAAGAACAAAAATGAATTTAGGTAGAATATAATTATTTTTACAATGTCCGAATATTCCCTTGGAGACTGTTTACTTGTATTTTGCCAGGAAAATATAATTATGTTTGCATGAAGACACACCTTACGTGATAAACACGCAGTATCATGTCCTTTTAAAACTAATCTGATACGAGATACAATGTATACCAAACACACGTTCATACATAGTTATAGATGAGTGTGTTTGATCACATGGACCTAAGACAGTGTATTTAACTATTCTTTGTTCATGTATAGACTCAACTTTGATAAACTTAACGGGGATTGTAATTTTACTATTGTTTCGGGATATTTGTTATGACTGCCTTTGATGGGGTTTTTATTGTAGTCGCGCCAGTCGTGTGATATTTCAATTCTCTTCGCCCAAGTATACACAGGACAGATATATGAAAAAGCTTTATATATTCAACACAATAACTGCTTAATTTTACCCTGTAAGCTAGGGTAAGACTTCCAGTTGACCAGTTGTATTTACTTTAAACTTGTTTATACCTATTTGTACAAGTGCGAATATATTTAGTGTGAGATAAACAAGGTTCCCAAACATGGTTTATTAGTACCTAAGTGTAATGTAATAACGTACGAACACTGCTAAAAGGAATCAGAGGTAAATCTCTTTTTGCACAACCAATCAAACCAAATAGTGACTTTGCTATGATATGAAAAAATGTTTACTTTGATCTTGAAAACACACTTCTAATTATGGCTTCTTCGACTTACGACTACAGGCGAAAAACATGTAAATCTACAAACACTTATACTCCAGGTAATATTTCCAGGGAATACACTTTACTACTTCTCAGTAACTAATGTTTAAAAATATAGAATGTTACAAGCACATATAGCGATTTTAAGTTATCCAAAAAGACACAAACAACAAAGGAAGAGAAAATTTAAATCTTGAAAAATGCTCAGTCGTTTACTTGTTACTCACTGTAACTAAGCTACGACTGTTCCACTGATCTACCAGCCTGTGATCAACTGTTGCTATTACTTATTCTACACTACTGCCAGTCTGCCACTTCACTAACAGCAGCCTTTAACAACAACAATAATAGCACTATAATACTACTTTGATAACTACTACTGCCGAGGGCCGAGATACATCAGTTAGTTAGTAAACCCTATGCAAATGTCGGTTAAGATCCGGTGTAGGGTTCGACGCTTCCTGCCCATAGCGGTATGTGTTTCTCAGAAAGCTGTGAAGTGGAGCATTCCTGATGGTGTAATTGTGACTTTGGGCTAGCCACTTTACCACTGGTAGTAGTACCACAACTGTTACTACTACTACTACTACTACCACTACCACCACCACCACTACTACTACTACTACTACTACTACTACTACTACTACTACCACCACCACCACCACCACCACTACTACTACTACTACTACTACTACTACTACACTACTACTACTACTACTACTACTACTACTACTACTACTACTACTACTACTACTACTACTACTACTACTAGTACTAGTACTACTTACGCTACTACCACCACCACCACCACTACTTATACTACTAGTAGCAAATAGTCCACTGCTATATGCAGTCCTCTATACAAATGTCTCCTACCAAAGTAAAAAAAATCACAAACAACTGTTACAATGTCAGCACACAGCTGCTAACTGAAACTGATAAAACTATAGCAAAACTCCTACTTGAGTATCTACATCGTTAGTACGTACCCACCTTTCTAAAGTGTTTATTTGTCATCAATAATACACCGCCAACATAGCCATCATATTTCAGTATTGATACATGGAACGGTCCTTTATTCGGATAGCCGTAATTCAAATCCGGATTGATAGGAATATGATCCACGTCGTGCATAGCTAGATAATCGCAATCCGAATGCATTTCTAGAAACCCGACGTTGATTAGGGCTGCTCGATTAAACCTTAAAGCATATAATATACCTCATTATCGACCTATTATAAACATGATATGAAGTTCATAGATTGTTTTGTTAATGCAGAATTTCCAATTTATATTACTAGCTCAACAAAGTCTCTATTTGCTATTTTTCTGCTACATCAAAAACTTTTGTTATTATACAAAGTTAATATTACTAATAATTGCCGTTACATTAATGTTGTAATCAATAATTCAATGTTGTCAAAATAAAGTATGGAGAATATCAAAATTAAGGAAAATAAGAAGGGTTCAAGAATAAGTCAGTCTAAAGGTAATGAGCTCAATGCAGGGGAAAACGTTCTACTCAGAACACAAATGAAGGCAGCGATACTTTATCATCACCTTAGAATACTTTATCAGAATAGATCAACAGCAACGTATACATAAGGACACTATAAAATTGTGATTTCGGAAAGCATAAAGCCCTTATTGACCAGAAATATTTGACGGATTCGCACTGAGGTCCTAGGGTATGAAAACAAGTATATTCTCCCATTGAATGAACAAACAGGACTAATATGTAATATGTTTAGAGTAAAAGGTGCTCTATCTGCCATATATGACCTCTCCAAATGTCACCATTATTGTTATTTCAGAAACATCACACGTACCAGATACATCTGCACAATCCTCTTACCTGTAATCGTCTATTTGATTGATTACATATAGCCGATGTTGAATTCCTTTAGAAGTAAGATATTGAATGATGTGTGGCGCAAACTGCTGCAGCTCTTCTTGACAATCACGAAATGGGATTAACAACGCTATCTTGTGTTTTGGTGCTATCTGTTTACTTTTGCGAAATCCTTCTTTCATAGTACCGTTGTCTTGCAATGTATTTTGAAAATATGCAGAGGAATAACAAGGGAGATACACAGATAAGCCTTGATTTGTTTTACTCCCAATTTCCAGTTGCCACAATATCAGATGGAGTACCCAAAAGTACAAAAATACTCCAAAAGATGGCAAAAATCGCCGCCAAAATCTGCGTTTCATAATGGCGAAGTCCTGAAAAACATTGTTTTTAAATGCAAAATGTAAACCATAAAAACAACAAGAAAACACTAACAAATATTACACTATACAAATATATTAACTACTGAAAGAAAATGTACGGAGAATCCTGCACTACAGATATTCGTAACTTTTTACTGATTCCTCATTTTACTTCTTATATATTTTTTTCTTCTATTTCTCTTTCACAAGCATAAGACAAAGAAACTAATAGAAACGTACTTTAACGAAAGGTAATGGGTAACTTATTTATGGAATGAGCAATGCCTGCATTTTTAGTTTATCAATTAAAAGATGTCTCATGTATCATATGAGATATTGTAAATACTATTTACGGAATCCCATAGAGAGAGGAGTATTACCGATATGTGGACAAAATACCTAACAAAGTGAGATGTTCAAGGCAATGTATCCTTTTATCAACACAAATCATACTAAAACTCCAAATGTGAACATAACAAATATACGAAAATCACAACAGATGTGAGACTGATTTTCAACACATCATTTCCTTAGGCTTATTGAATCGAAGACCACGAAGAAAGTTATGTATCCTCTAAAGATGTGGAAAATAGAGTTTTCTATATAATGAAAGCATATCTAGCATATAATATTCCATAAGCTATCTATCTATATAAATATAGAAAGTTTTGCTCTTCTGATAGAAGTGAAGTTGGAATGCCATAAGAAAAACATGCAGTAACCTTCAAAAATATGTTGATATAAAACATATTATGACTGCAAAATTTGAGAAAGCACATAAAACTAACAATAATGTGAAAATATATCAAAATGGACAAAAGACACAAGATATTGCCACATAATAAAACAGAGAGGCCCGTTACAAAGATTGTGTGCAAACATTAATTATTAGAAAAAATGTTCTGTTATACATACGAGTGCTGATTGATAAGTTGTGAGACTTGCATTGAAGAAGTTAAGCCAGGATGTTCTTTTTCAGCTCCATTATTCCCCGCTTATACATGGCTGTGTACCAGAAGAATGCTGTCATTTGGTCTGTTTATGTCGAAGAAGTAGCACTCTAAAGTAAAAACGGCAAGTTACATTTGCAAAGTTGACAAAATCGTTGAAAGAGCAGTGATTCAATATTTGTACAAGAAAGGCTATGTACCATACAGATAGGGTAGCAACACTAAAGAATGGCACCCCTTCATATGCTACAGTGAAAAGGTGGGTGGCAGAATGTAAGCGTGGCAGGCAGACCCTCGAGGTAGGCCTGAAATAGTCCAAAACTTCCATGATATTGTTATGGCAATTTTCAGAGAGCGATATAGCCAGCGCAGTTGGGATTTCACAGGAAAGAGTACATTCCATTCTTACGGAAGATCCTACAATGAGAAAGTTCTCGGTTCTCAGTGGATACCACGACTTCTGACTGTTGATCAGAGGCATACCAGGTGGACTTTGTCGAATGCTGATGTGAACCTTTTATGGGCAGATCCTGCTAACTCTTACTGCAAAGGTTTGTGACTATGAATGAAACGTCGGTCTATTATTTCACACCAGAGGCCAAACAACAGTATAAACAAGAAGAGCACCCTGGTTCACCCCCACCAAAGAAGTCAAAGACTGTTCCATCAGCTGGAAAGGTTATGGCCCCAGTTTTCTGAGATGCTGATGTTATTCTGGTGATCTGCAAATGGGACAAACAATCAATGACACATTATGCATCGTAGACAGGGAAAATACTAAACTCAAGCGCCGTGGAAAACAGGTACAGGTGTGTTGTTCCACCAGGACAATCCCCCGTTCACAAGACTGGCGTTGCCATGGCTGCCGTTGACGATTGTGGGTTTGAACTGATTGAGAATCCGCCTTACTCTCCTGATCTCTCTCAATCAAACTTTCATCTATTTCCTAAATTGAAAAAAGTCCTTTTTCTGGTACCCTCTTTCGGTCAGATGATGACGTCATATATACAGCGGACTTCCTTAAAAGTTGCATTGAGACACTTAAACATTATTTCCTAAAAAAAATGTATGTGATATTCATGTGATAACAAGCAGTGTTAACCCGCCAAATAGGAAAAGAATTTTCAGTGATAGCGAGGTTCGTTTCACATTGTTGTCTGAAAAGGTTGAGTATTCGCTCTTTCGTTCACAGAAATGTCTTTATTATCTTGTTTACTTCACCTGGTCGGTGTTATATAGATTTTAAGGAAAGTGTATGACTTACCTGTGATGTTTACTATTTTCCAGAATGATAATTGACACCCTCCAATTTACACTGCTGGTCCGGGTCGATAAAGTCTTTTTATAAACGATTCAACAATGACTTTAACATTAATTTTCATCCTAGGTTATTTGTGTTCTTTCTAGGCTGTTAGTTATCAGAAACATCTTTAAAATATTAAAAAAAAATACCGACGATCTCTTTTCCCTCAGGTGGCATTCAATTCCACCATGCATATTTTATGTACTTTGTCTTTCGTTTGTCACCTGTTTTGCTAACAGCTCGCTTGTCCAATATCAAGGTAATTTAAAGTTGTGTATATATCATACACAATATGTATCCCGCGATTTTTATACTGTAGTATTAACTCTTTCGTACCACGTGTTCCGTCCGGGTTCCGTTAGCATACACGTACCGGTTGTAATTTTTCAGTTTCTCCTCCGGCAAGTGTAAGAATGGAGGCGCCTTTGCGCGTTTTTGTCGTTTTTGAGACGACTGTTTAATAGGTTAGTGTCAAAAGACATGACTTTGTTCAGCGGTAGAGTTTTAATATATGTCTTAATTGTTTTGCTGACGATATTCCTTGTCGCAGGGAAGTGGTATAATACGGAAAGTCATTTAATGTATCTCGAGCTGTATCAAGAATCATCTATATTTCAGGTTTACCTTTTTTCGACATTGGAATGTACAGTGAATTGATATCACATAGGGCACTAGTTGACCATAGCATGTTTAATGATATCATATACCTGATATGACAAGCCAGTATCACTTGATATAGGACAATGTTACGTTATTTATTGGAAATAAACTTGGAAAATAAAATCGTTCACCACTCTCGAATGCAAATGTGTGCACATATTTACCTTGTCTATATATATGTCGGCTGTTTGTCACAAGTCAGCGGATGGTATGATGCTGTGCAGTTGTAACTATTTCACGGACGTATGTTGTTGTAGAAAGCAATATGAAGTCGTATTCCCTTGTGTGTCCTTGGTAGTCGGTTTTACTCAGTTTTATAATTTACAGAAAAACAGACATTTCTGGAGATTGGTTCAACTGTATTTTGGAAGAGTAACTGTCCCTTGTTGTTTTCTTCAACCGATACCTATCAAGCCTTATATGCTTAATCACCATGACATAAAGATAATGTTTCTTGAATGGCCGTTCCCAGTATAATGTGGCCGGATGGAGTGTCCTGCTGGATATCTTATAAAACACTATGCCCACGGTTGAAACAAAATTCTGTAGCAGGACATCAAAACTTCACCGTGTATGGCCAATGCTATTTTTTTTCAAATAAAAGTCAAATGTAACGGTTCAGGTCACGTGATCTGTTTTCATAAGGAATTTTTAAAAAATCTCCAATCATTAATACAACCTAGTATTCTAAATTATTAATAGTAACATAAATATCCCCCCAAAACCCCTAAAGTCGTTAGGAAATTTAATCTAAACTGAAAAATCAAAGTTTTATGTCTCCTCACTGAAGACGCCATTTTGTCCAATCAGGAACAGAAATCTGTTTAGTGTTACATTTGACATGTATCCCAAGTTTGATTTCAGTAAAAACCTTTTTCTAATCTCCCAACATTTCTTGCATCTTTAGGGTGGCTTTTTACACCAATCAGAAAAAACGAACATCATATTGTGTTCCTGATGTCAGAAAACACCTACGCATAAGTCTTATTTATTACCATTGGGAAAACTATAACTTTCGACCAATAAGATGCCCTCATTGACGGAAAATGAACTCTCAATCTATCCCTGCTGTTGTAGATGATGCTTTTTGAAAGACGAAATAATTATACTCCATTGGTAAGCCTACTTTCGCTAGTACAAATCACCTGGTATTTATGTGTGTGATGGTACACCTTATTCAGTAATCATAAACGTAGGCAAGGAGGGTTGGAAACTCCTTAACGTACACTATTGAAAATATTTAAGTTTCAAAGTTTAAACATTTGTGACGGCCATTTTGATGTCCCATCGACAAACCGATTGCACCTAATAACATCTTACATGGGTTTGTTCCGTAGATAAGGATATCTCAACCTGAATGTGAGAGATTCGCTGGTTATCACGAGGCTTGCCAGCCACTCTTACTCGAAGGTCGAGATATCAATTTTAAAGAAATAGACATGTGTTTGATAATTTTTCTAACATACCTTAAAAAGTGACAAATTGTCAACAGGTTTGTTGCAATACGTTCTCATCCCGCTATCATCAATGTCCCATGAAATGAACATCGAAATGGATGACTCGAGCTAGCTGTCTTTTCCCACTATGCGTGAGATAGAGTTATCCCATCCTTAGCAACCAAGGGATCACATACGTAGTAAAGGAGGGATTTCGAAATACAACAGCTCGTATGTGCTATCGGTAACCTCTGTGTTCGTCCGTTTACAAACAGGCATTTATGTCCAAACATACGGAAGAATATAGCGCCCTTTTTGGGCCCAAAATGGAAAAAAAGTTTGTTTTTTACGGAAAATTCTACATATCGTTTCCTCATTTTTTGCAGAAAACTAAACATCAACATGCTGATAATAACATGTTAAATATTATATATGCAAAGCAAGAAATCACAATTTGAATACATTTTGAAGAGGAGATAAAAATGTGATGGATTTTAAGAAAGAACATGCTTTTTTTGTACATTCAGCGAAATTTTCTGAAGGTCAATAATACAACTTCCTATTGGAGTTCATTCGCAATTATGTGCTATAACATCTTCAAACAGTATCAAATAAATTGCCCTAAAATACTTATAAGGAGTTTTGTGCATCGATGATTTTCTGTGATCTGGCTGAGAAGTTAGCCCTTTGATCTGAACTGATTTCAACGTCAAGATCTTTCCCTACGAGATGATGTGAACAATTACGTGAGGACGAAGACATCACAACTTGTGATTAAAAAGAGTTGGTGTTTTGCGGTCCTGGACAGTATGGTCGAATTTTGATTGAAACTATTCATACATAGTATGCATTTTGCATGAGAAGACTGGCCAGAAAATATATCCTCTATGGATGTGGGATGTGGGATGTTTCGCCACGTATCATTTTCAACACTTTTAAGTTGAGAAAAATCTACACGAACACATCGTTTCTTCTTTATTTTTCCTTTAATATATCATTAATCATTAAATAACATATCTTATATAAACTTTTTTTTGGGTGGAGGGGATGTCTGATTTTTATGATGTTGTAAGTATAATGTTCGATAAAGACATTCACATATATATCAAGCGATATTAGATTCGGTTTAAATGTAACGCGTACTCTTCTAGAGTTAGATAATATATCAAGTTGAGAGTATTATACAAATGTAAAAATTCAAGACCTATTTTGTTAAAGCAGATATAAGCTTGCGGGTATTTGTATTCTGATCATGTACCGAGTTTTTAGACATAGCATTTAGATAATTGCTATCCATGCAAAAACACGGAGAATTGATGATAGAAGTGTAAAAGTTATTTTGTGAAGTTAATTGGTGACCTAAATTGGCCTAAGGCCATCTCACAATTGTCTTACTGAACATATTATTGCTACATAGTTTTGTCAAGACATAAAAGTACAAAAAAGACATTTTAGGATCATTGTCCCAGGTAGCTTCTTCTATATCTTTGGATAGTGAATTTCAATGGAGTAACATCCATTAGTACCATTTTGTTTTAGCACCTTATGTTTGTGTATCAACAGAAGTTAAACGATTTCGTTCAGTCCCACCTCTGACATAGTTTAGTACTGATGTTAACGTGGATTGATCTTGTTATTAACCCGAAGCATTGAAAATATATGCTAACTGGATGTCATTGTTCAAACCTGCCTCTATACTAGGATACTGCTCAACCAATGATAACCACATGTTTGGAGACATTGGTATTGCATAAAGTAAAAGGACACATTTTTTAATACTTCAATTAAGTTATATTTCTCTTTTCAGATGGATTTTCAATCCTCATTTTCTTCTTAATTGTGAATATGTTTATTAGCATCACATGACATTGCTTAAAACTCCTGGCTGATTTTGAATTTGTAAAATTTCTTTCCAACCAGCTGCAATACTGTGTTTTTAGAAACGCCATTAAAAGCACAGGTACTTGGCACGAACTCATATATATAAATCTATGTATTATAGTCATTATAAAACATATATATAGACTGTAGGTTTGGAATTCGTGCCATGTGGATAAAAGCATGTTTGTCTTCTACCTGGCAAACTATAGTTATAAAGACTTTTCTTCTGCTTTTGCCACGATTAATTTACTGTAGTTTAATAAAGTATGGAGTAGCAAACAGGGTTGTTCTTCCTGAAGAAGCTGGACATAATGGGCAAAACCAGTAAATATACTACCTAATTCAAGATTGGGGACCCGCCTCTAGCCTGTTGAGATTGATCCTTCCTCATTTAAGCTCACCCCTTGTAATCAATCCCCTGCATACCCTCAGGTATCTAAGAGAAAGGCGTAGGACCGATTGATTCACTACCTATATAGGAGCAGTGGCGTTGGCTTTACCTCTGATATATGAAACATTTTATGTTACACAGTAGAACTTATTATAAAGAACTTTTCCTTGATGACACTTTAATACAACCCTTCAGTCTTGATATTGAAGAGGTAATATCCATATATAAGATAGCTAGAGGTTGGTAACAGTGATCAAATGAAAAATTCATTATGTTTTATGATATTCCATTTGTTAGTTATACAGGGGACCAATAACATATATGAAATGCTTATTAACAGGTCTAGACCAGAGGGATAAAAATCTCAGAAATAACTAAGACATTGGAGGCTGTTTTGTATCAAAATGAATGTAATTTATTTTATAAATAAGAAATCACAACTTGCAAAAATATTCAAGCAATACTATAAAACAAACAGCTGAAACGATTTGTGGTGAAATAAAGGCAACACTGCCCGCAGCTGATGCTGACCTCCACTTTGGACATGAGACAGTCACAGCAAGAAAAACCTTGGATTCAATGTTTCAAGCCAAAAGCATTGGTCCACGGGAATGTGAGGCATCAGAAAAGAATACAGCAAATAAAATAACTTCTGTATCATTTTCCAGAAATATTATTATTTCTTACCAACTTAAAATATAATAATTCTGAGTCAGTTGTTGAAAGTCACTGATAACAATTTACATGAAGTCAGCAAATAGCAAGAACGGTAAATTTAGAAATATAATGAATATTCCATTTTCAGTTAAATCCATGCTTGAATGAATCGGAATAGTTGTCATGATTATTTCTGCCACCAAACAATCAACACTTATAGTACTAACTTAAGTGTTGTATGCCTCCCTCTCTCATGGTACTAGTTCCAATGTCTCTGGTAAGATGTTTTAGTCATGAACGCATCCATTAAGATTTAGAGGAATATTTTTCCATTCTCAAGGTAATGTTTTCTTTAATGAGATCTAATGTTGACTTTTTACCAAAATGGTCAGAGTAGATTCCATCAGGTGTCATGAGGTAAGTCACAAGTGTATGATCCACCTGTTAAAAATAATCAAAAGTCATAAGGTATGATCCAGCTGTACAAAAAATACAATCAAAAGACACAAGGGTATGATCCAGCTGTACAAAAAACACAATCAAAAGACACAAGCATATGATCCAGCTGTACAAAAATACAATCAAAAGACACAAGCATATGATCCAGCTGTACAAAAATACAATCAAAAGACACAAGGGTATGATCCAGCTGTACAAAAAATACAATCAAAAGACACAAGCATATGATCCAGCTGTACAAAAATACAATCAAAAGACACAAGGGTATGATCCAGCTGTACAAAAATGAATCAAAAGTCACAAGCGTATGATCCACCTGTTAAAATAATCAAATTTTACCCTTGTGCTAGTGTACCATTAACCTAAAAAGTTTATAATCACTTTTATGGTAAATTTTCAGCTTATAACCATTCTACAGATGGGTTAATTACCAGACATAGTCTACCTGAAGGACACTGTAGTTATCTCCCTTAGAAAATGTCATGAAATAAAGAGGGAATAGTAGAGCCAGTGGAGCTATAAATAGCCTAGTCTGGAACCTATTATACGACCACAGGACTTCACCAAAATAAATGTAACAGAGTTTATATCACCTATAAATATATAATCCTTTTCATTTATTTGATTCTAGTGATTAAAAAAAAATTGGATTATAAATCTATCTTATTTTAGTAAGGGTTCCACAGAAACACCTCATCAGCCACAGTTTTCTGTCTTTAAGTAAAGCAGGAGTATTTGATTGTTATATCCTTCATTTGTGAGAATCACATCATAAATGTGAAAAAAATGGCATATTTTTCTCATGCAAACTAGCCATAATGGTGATGTAACAACCAATACCTGCTCACAAGAGCAGATAACTCTGCTTTACGTAAGGACCAAATTGAGTGATCTTATGAATATATAAATTTGTTCAGACAGATCATTTGAATACTCATGTACCCCTCTACAATTTTCATAATAAATTTTCCTTTTTGTCTGAACTTTATTCATTTAGTAAATATATATAGGGAAAGTTCGATTCGCATGACTAAGTACTTACTAAGTAGTCTCCTGTATTATCAGGCTCTCCATATCTGAAGTAGACACGGAATTTACTATATATATCTTGTAACTCTTCTTTGGTTCCTGTTAGTCCCAAGAGTTCCGGTGTAAATTCTACAACAAAAAATTGTGTATTTTATGAGACAAAAGGCAGGTTAAGGTGCATCTAATACAAATTTTTGTTTGTTTGTTTGCTGGGTTTATCAATCAATAAACAGCATCTTGTGATGTGGTCTCCTTCATGTAGCTGGTGGCTACCACACTGAACAACATATGGAAGGCCCCTAACATGACATCCAGAGCAATTATGGTAATGTGTCTTGTCCAAGTTCACAACACTGACAGCCTAGATAGGCCTGTTTCTCAGCTTCCAGAGAATCACAAACTCTCATAGGTCAGGAACGTCAAAACCAACTGGATCTTCACCTGAGGTAACGCCACTTAACACTCTACCAACTTAAATAACGCAGCCCATATTTCAGACATAAGAGGGCCTATACTTTATACAATGTAATTATTTATCATTACAGTTCTCAAGGGCGGTTTATGTTAACAACACAAAATCTCGACCAGTAAAAGAATTTTCTAGAAGACTCTTTCCCTTATCAAGCATGAAAAAATACTTCTAAGGAAGAAATATAGACCAAACAACTGACTTAAATACACAGTCTACAAATTAAAAACACAGTAAGTGTTAAGCAATGAGAGGTCACAGGATATATAATAATATTTATATGAAAAACATGTCAGATTTCAGAACACACCTTCGCAATATTTCTTCATAATTTCTTTAGTGTCTCGTTCAGGGTCTATTGTTACAAATAATGGCTTGATTTTGGGACCTGCGGGTTTTGAATCTGGAAAAAAAAGAAAAGAAAATTCTAATTATGAAACAGAAAATATGAACATTTATACATCATTATTATTTTCATGACAGTTTGTTGAAGTTTAGATCTTATATATCAAAATTCACTTGAAAACAAGTCCTTTCACCAAGGGAGGTAACCAGAACACTCCCCTCCCCCGACTTTCCCAACATTGCCATTAACACAATCATATTGTGGAGAGTAGTATATGAGCCTACTTTTCATATATCAAGGACAATATATTACATTAGCTGACAAAGTATTACATATCAGAGACAATTAAATATGTGGGCTAAAAAATGTTTGGCATATTAGGGACAATTAATTACGTAAACTGACAAAGTTTTACATATTGTGGACAGCCCTATGTGAGTTGACAAAGTTTTATATATTGATGGCAGCAGGATGTTAACTGACAAATGTTTACATATTGTGGACAGTAGTATGTTAGCTGACAGATTTCATATTGTGGACAGTGGTACATGAGCCGACAAAGTTTTACTGATGTATAAAATCAACTTTCATTATCCTAAATTAAATGTTATCAAAGTTAAGGTCTGGGCATGAAAATTTGAACAAATGGCAATAACTGTAATTATGTGACATTGGTACACGACACACTGTCTTAGTATGATCAATGTTTGCAGCAAGTTTCATTCGATCCTTGTGTAAATGCAAACAAATTAAAGAATTTTGACATTTTACTCTGGAAAAAGCAAAATTTGTAGTTTTGATTATTTCCATGGTACCAAAACAATTATAAACAAGAGGTCCATGGGGTCTGCATCACTTACCCGACTAATTCAGCTATTCAATGTCACTTAACAAAGAATTTCAATATGACAGGTTATTTCTTAAATAATTTCCCTGTTAGGTCCCATGGACAAATAGAAGATTCACTATATATAAAAATTGAAATTTTGATTAGATTGATCTTAAAAGGTTTCAGAGCTCCAGTCTTTAAAAAACGAAAATTTGTAATTTGGCCTTTCTGTTTCCACGGTAACAGAAAAGTATTCAAATGGAAAATGTCACCAAAGCAAAAGCACTACTAGAACACCAGCTTGATAGCTGTACAATGTTACCATAAAAACAAACAATATTTAATTTATAATTTCATGATCTCATCAGTTTGTTAAAAACAATACCCTGATAGGGATGGAACCACACACCCAAGATATTCACCAGAAGTTGTTAAATCTTTTGACTGAGGTATTACAGCCCATTCATCATAACATCATCTACAAGTTACATTGTCAGCAATAAAACTATGAAAAGTGATCATGACGATGAGGCACAACTACAAGATTGGATTAAATATTAGTTGTACGGGAGAGAATGTGTTACATTAACATACAAATTTCACATATATATGTAGCAGGGACATTATTTCGTGTATTTTTAAGTTGTTTCATTAAATATGTATTATTGTATTTTTGGCATTATTTTAATATTATTCTCCAATCGTCTAGAGTATTGTATTGTCGCGTCCGTAACACAGTATCGTGTGTATCATATAGTTATGTATCTGTATTTAGTACCATTTCGTTTCGTCTGTATTGTACCAGTTATTGTAATGTCCAAGTGGTCAGTCTTTGTGGTGTTATGTCATATAGTTCCTGTTGTTTCATTGGTTGTTTTTATTGGGCGATTTGGCGGGATATTTCTTTGTTTAGGCTTTTGTCTTGTCAGACTGAGGCGTTCCTTTGACCAGACAGGACGTGTTCAAGAAGCCTGAACATATATATATATATCTTGAACTAGACCTCTAGTGGATTTGTTGCAGCTCCATGGTCAATTTTAGGACATGGGCTTTGAGCCATCATTCAGGTATATATGTATATCTGTATTTCTGCATATGTATGATTATATTGTAACTTTTAACTAAATATAACTTGTAAAGATAAAAGCATCTTTGCATTGTTACTATATATATTTATTTGATCAATATAAATAGTATCGATATAAAAGTTATAATAATAAATGTAAACGTCTCATTTGTAAATCGTAATAGTATATGATTGATAAATAATGATTTTATTAGTGCTGTGAGAGTTATTTCCCTTTGTGTGTGAAAGTTAAGAAAGTATGGTTAGCTTGAATGTGTAGTTAAGTCCGTTTTATATTATTTGTTACAGAGCTTTTTAAGATGTCCTGATCATGTTGGAAATAAATATCGTACTCAACCCCCGTGACCTTGTAGTCATTTAAAAAACAAGACCATCACGATTACATATATGTACTCTGTTACAAATGAAAGAATCCCTGTAAAACACACATTCAATACAAGTATATGTTTCATAACTCTCGTTTGAAATGGAAATCGGTGTAAGATATTTCACGAAATAGTATCAAACAGATATGTACCAAAGGCAAAATAATGACTGGTAAATACATTGGTAATGTGGCTTCTGATCCAGTATGGATTTATTGCTAGATAAAATATTTCAGCAATTTTCCAGCAATTTATCTACACATGTACAAAGAGTTCCATTTCTTTATACTTACTAAAATGTTTCACTACTGCAGCTATTTTTTCTAATTCGTCCGGACATACATCTGGACAGTGGGTGAAGCCAAAATAAATGAGTAACCAGGTCCCTTTGAATTCTTTGCTTGATCTTTGAATTCCATTATGGTCTGTTAATATCCATGATCCACCAATCTGGGGAGATCCCACATTTTTATAGGCAGCCTTCATCTTCTCTACAAAACAGTATGGGCAAAAATTATGTCTCTTAAGGCTTTAATCCTGCAATAGTGAATTAAAGAAAAGTTTTTTTTTTATATTTTTGTATTCAAAACATATTATGTAAATATCATATAGCGTCATAAATCATATTATCACTGGAATGAAGAAGGAGTAAACAATTTATACCACAGAATTATTCATGACTCATTTAAAATGAGTACAAATATAGAAAGGGTATCATGGCTGATTTAGGTAAAATGAAAACAATGGCAATATTCTGTGAATATCCCAAAATAGAAAACACTGCTATATGGTTTGAAGATTAATCAAAGTATGTCAAGTTTTAAAAAGAAATTATATACTGACAAAAATGGCAGAATCTCACAAAAATATTGTTTCATGGTTATGCTGTGGTGTAAAAGCCAAGGAAAATTTCAAAGATGATAGTCAGAAATTGAGGGAGGAGACAGTCAAAAAGATTAAAATACTGAAAAAATTGAAGGTTTAAAAACTCTTAAAAAAATGTAAAACCACAATATTGAAAAACATGATTCACTGAAACCAGTTGAATAACTGAGTGAGATTCTCATGCAAGATATAACGAGAGGCCCATGGACCTTAACAATCACCCGAGTTCTTCAGGTCTTTGGACAGTTTTAGACCTTGTTAGACTTTGTCCATCAGTCCCAGCATTGGGGCAGACAGAAAAGAACTGGTATATGCATACTTACAAAGTTTTTATTGTTTCTAAGTTTAAAGGCTTATCAATTAAACAGAAATGATAACACTCTGTTGTTGTAGTTTAGCATATCTGATCCCGGTGACTTTAAATGACCAATGTCATTTTTTTAAACAAACATAATATTCTTTCATCCCAGCATCCTACAAGCTCAATATCAGCACTCTTGGGCCTTTTTGTTATTAAGAAGAAGTAAAAAATGTCAACTGTTTACAATGCATTATGGATGATGCCAGAAAAAAGGCAATTGCTATAGGTCACTTGAGATTTCATCTCAGGTTACTTAAAAAATCAAAAAGAAATAACTCTTTCCAAAATTTTTTGAATTAACTGCCGGTCAAGAAAACAATATCATGTTAGAAAGAAATAAATAAAAAACTGAGAAGAAAGGGGCAGTAACTCTTCCTATTTTGGTCCAATCAAACTACCATTATAGAAAACACTACTACCTGACACTGTTATATACCTACCAAGTTTGTAAGACATGTGTTGAAACTAAAAGATGAAATCACCAGACAAGATGAACATGATGAAAACAACAAGGGACAATAACTCTTTCAAATATGGTATAAAAAACTGCCAATAAAGAAAAAAACAAAACTTCAAGTCATGGTGATAAAAACCTACCAAGTGTGGAAGTGATTGGTTGAAAACTGAGGGAAAAGATCTCAGGACATTAAATGTTTTCAATAGGCAGTTAAAACAATACCATTATATGCTCCATTTTTGAAAAAAGAAATAAAACATTAATAATCGTATTTGTGGAGTTTACTTATAATTCAATACAAGCATAAAAATAGTTTAGATAAAAAATTCTAAATTCACAATTTCAATCATTCACGAATCCCCAAAGAATGTCAAGCTCAAATCTATATTATCTGATAGTGTAAAATGTTGTGAAGGAGACTGGGAAACATTTAATGGAAAACGACTCATGTATAAGGTAAAAATATCCTACACAAAAGATAAGCTTTTCAATTGAAAGGCAAGATTGCCATAACAAAAGACACAAAACCTGTTAAATACATAAGGTAAGAAACCTTAAATTACAGTAAAGAAGGTAGGTAAGTTTCCATTCCCCGTTTACCTCATGGTTAATGAACGGTTTCGGAAATTTGTATCTATTTTATTATATCTAATATTATGATGAGAGTAGACAGCTAACTACATTATCAATCTTTTTCTTTTGTGTTTTTGTTTGGAAGGGGCGGGTGAGGGGGCGGTGGGTGAGTGACAAAGAGGAAGGTGGGCTTATTATTGATCATAGGATGATCGTATGTCAGTTTTACATTTATTCTCTGAGGAATTTCTTGTTGATTTGTTTAAAAGTTTTGTGCTCACCTTTCTTCCGTTCTTGTTCAAAATATTCATATATAGCATACAATCCACAACAACACAGTGTCATCACGCCGAAGGCTTTCCAACTCATTGTTTTCTGCAGAGAGAAATTTAGTCATCATCCAAATAAGTGCAATGTAACAATAATGATTACAAGTCCTTCAAGGCTTTCCAACTCAGTGTTTTCTGCAGAGATAAATTTAGTCATGATCCAAGTAAGTTTTCCCTGTACAAATGCAATGTAACAATAATGATTACAAGTCTTTCAAGGCTTTCCAACTCAGTGTTTTCTGCAGAGATAAATTTAGTCATCATCAAAATAATTCTTCCCTGTACAAATGCAATGTAACAATAATGATTACAAGTCCTTCAAGGCTTTCCAACTCAGTGTTTTCTGCAGAGATAAATTTAGTCATGATCCAAATAAGTGCAATGTAACAATAATGATTACAAAAGCTATGGCCGACTTCATCATCACAAAATGAAAACATCTTGTGATTGTTTGATAATTATGCTAGGTCTTTGCAGGTTGATATTTAATAACAGAATTTCAACAATTAAAATCTAATAAAAACAACTTACACTAAGGCACATGAATGTGTTATTTCAGATTAATTTATTCTAATTCTATTTTTCACTTCCAATACATTTTTAATTAATTTACCTCCTTCTTCTTCTCTTGTTCGAAACATCTCAAGATCATAGTGGAGTTTTTCTGGAGATTCCTCTGAAGCAAGCCAGAATTCTGAGGGTATATTGTTTGTTGCGGTTGTGACGGCTTGTAGCGAATCTACAAAATCAGATCATACCAATATATGATAAGCTTAGAAAGATCTCCGAGGACTGTTTATATATGTAATATATCTGCAGCACACATCGACAGCCTGAGCTATGTTTAAACTTTATATAATAGATGTATACATATTTGAATACATATAATGTATATATCATAGTTAAGAAAGATCAAAAACCTTTAACAATGATTGTAATTCATCTACATCAACTACTGGATTTATTCTAATAATTCTGACATTCTATCCACTTTTTAATATAGGTCTGGAGTGGATGAACTCCACACAGATATGAAAATGTTGATAGAATATCAGAATTATTTGGGCTGTTTGTCATTTCAGAGCATCATCACTTTAACTAAATTTCTATACACATCTATATTAACACTTATCAACATAAACAAGATGTTACTTTATCATATCACATCGGCAATTAAGCTTGTGGGGTAATATCCACAATAAAAATACTTATTGCAATTACACTGGTATATTGAATGTTTGTGGAAATAGTGTCTGAAGACAATTCTCAATATCCTATGCTATTTGTATACAACATACACTCATAATAACTCTATTCTTTCCATATATCAAATTGAGACTTGTTATATCAATTCATTTCAGTCATATTCACAACATACCTAGATCTTTTTGATGTCTCTATAACTTAAAAGTTAATGAGTATGTAACAGAGCTCTTGAGCCGAGCAATATTTTGCGGCTAGTGTTTCACAAGGGTTACATACTCCCCATCTAGGAAATAACTCGTCCTCGAGTGTCCAGGAGTTACAAGCATACTTGTGAAAGTGTAGTGCTAAGTATTATTCCCCGAGTTCATACATGGGCGTCAATGTAACAGAGGTCATTATTCAATTCAATGTTTCTGCTATAAATTCAACCAAAGACCTCTGGCTTATTAGTCTGATGCTCAACTGATCGAGCTAAAGAGAAGTTCACTCTAGCCTAGTGATATTTTGTGGCTAGTGTTTACTTTGAAATATAATTTCTGCCTTCGAGATTACTTCTCAAGGCATGCACGTTCCTGAATAGAGTATGTGTATTGGTCCTGCATTTGACCGACAGTAACTAAGTCATGCATTTGTTAATATATAGCAAAACTTGTCTATATAGTCAGATTTGCCGGTGCTCCATTGTCAGTACCCGATACAGGTAACCTTCTCTGCATTTATATAGTCAGATTTGCCGGTGCTCTTTGGTCAGTGCCATATACAGTCTGGATAAACACTGGAGAGACAGGGTTCATAATTTTCAGTATATAAATCCTATTTCAGAAGCGACACAGTTATCAGCTATTATATTTATGTTTTTACCGTTCATTGCCTATTTTCATGGTTCTAAACCGAGTAAAGTATAAACACTGAAGAAATGTAAGAACAGCTCTCATGCTGATGAAACTTACGCAACCATGAACACTGGACATGTTTCTGCTGCATGAAAGCACACATGGACTCCATAGTTTGCATGCTTTACGCGCTAAAATCCTTTCCATGTTGATATTTTTTTATGTTGTAGCACGTGTCAACAAAACCAAGGTTCTACACTGACACAATTACTTAACAGGTCAAGGAGGCTATGCATTTCGTCCGGGCGCAGCCATCTTTAATCAGGGGACGTCACTCTCAAGTAAGCGACGAATACACTTTAGGTCGGTTGATTATAAGCTAAAAACACAAAGTATTAATGATGTATTTGAAACCATATACCTTACACATTCAAAATAATTCATCTCTTGAAATATGATTCGTCAAGCTAGACACGAGAATTTGACTTGACGACAAGCGTTCTTGTGACCTCCGCCAGTGCATTGGTGATATATCAGTCTCATTGAAAAAATAAAATATATTAACTAAAGTTGCGTTTTCCGTCAAAACACTTGAAATGTACAATTATCAGTAGATCATTACCTATACAAATAGCTTATATTAGTTTATGTTATTGCACTCTTTTAAGTTTCTCACAGATGCATGCTTTTTATACTAATTATCTATGAGTTATAATTTTGTCCCTTTCCTTATCAGAACAAAACATGATGGAACGTGCATTTCAACTGTTTCAAATCTCCCAACAATCATTGACATTTGAAACGAAAACA
This sequence comes from Ylistrum balloti, assembly GCF_031769215.1. NCBI lineage: Eukaryota > Metazoa > Mollusca > Bivalvia > Pectinida > Pectinidae > Ylistrum > Ylistrum balloti. Next base: position 123,474 of record NW_026782118.1, on the reverse strand, counting down.
GAAGTAAAAACGTAACAGAAAATATCTTTAAATCTACATTATACCTTTTTATAAGAAAAATAATCTCATTAAAAAGCAGCAGAATTCTTCACATTAACACGGCCTTGAATTAATAATAATGTAAAAATGTATGCAATATGTAGCTTTATCCTGCCACCGACAAAAAACGGCTAATATTTTAAGACAGTGACCATGTATTTCATTCATCCCGCAAAACTGATTGAAAATCTGACTATTGAAACTTAAACAGTTTTGATGTTCAAATCTGTACATGTGTTCACCAAATGTTGACTTTACACTGAATTTTGCCTTATGAAGGACGCCGAACGGAAATATAGTTTCAAACGTCATCTGATATAACAGCGATTTTATGGATTTTCATAAAGCAACTTGTTCATTGCAATATGTGAAATCACTTATTTCAACAACTATTTGTATTCTAAACGTAATATCTAATTAAATTCAGAGAGTAAATCTGTCGAATTACCGCACGTGCAAAAATACAGCCATTTTCTGTCACTGCCGAATACAGCAAAATATATGTGGCAGGTGTCAGTTGCAGGATAAAACAAGTTACATCACTTACAAATTATATGACTTTTTACTACTTTTCGGGGTAAAAAAAAAAAATCGATTTTTTTTCGCTCTCCGATATCGAATTTATTTATATTCAAGTTACAGTAGATGGCGGCGTTTTAAGATATCCTAGGCGGAAAAATAGCCCTAATCCATCCAGTATATGCTGAAATATCGACATTGAAAAGTTACAAACGATAACTTCTTAATTAATTTGTATCACTAATTACTCTTGTTCCTGATTATTATCAACGAAACATTTTAATTTATATTGTCGTAAATTATGAAGAAATAAGACAAGTAACAATGAAATGTTCATAAAATCATTTTATTGATATCTGAAAAGTGCATTACAACTGAAACCTTCGAAGCATCCTGTTCCTTTTTTTGCAGTGCATACCCCGTCCGACAACTTCTAATAATTGGGGAAATAAACTTTAGCATGTGATATCATGTCAATAATTGACAAGTTAAATATGGCATTATATTTGTGTAGAAAAGAATAACCCTAACCTGGGAATATTTCAAAGAAACGCACTACTCGTGATATCGAATCATGCTTTTCTACAACACAAATGTAATGGCATATTTAACTGGCGGGAAGAAGATGACATTGTTGTCGCACTAGCTGTATGTGATAATGCAGGAACAAAGTCCGTAATTTCACTGCTGTTTATCATTATGGAAGAAACAGATCACACCATTCTTGACCGTTGGCGATGGTATTTATTTCATTATTGTTAGTTATTATTTTTTTTGTAATTGTTTTATTATTAAGATTTTAGGACATATATACATATACATTATTCATACACACCCACTCACACCATCACACATCATCCATACTCAAACATTCACATTACTTTTCTAATTTTTCTTCTTTGCCATCATCATCATCATCATCCTCATCATCATCATCATCACCACCACCATCACCACCACCACCACCACCATCATCATCATCACCATCTTCTTAACCACTACCCCACCACCACCACCACCACCACCATCATCATCATCATCATCATCGTTAGTTATTTTTTTAAAAGTTACAAGACAAGAGCTTTTACTTGGTAAAGCTAGTGTCTTTTGTAACTTTTCAAATATAACTAACTCGAGAGAAATAAATATCATATCCAACGACCACTTGCTGTGTAACCTCTATGTATCCTATTCATTTGATTATATAATAGGCACATCAGTTATGAAACGATAAGAAAATTGTTAATTTCTTGAAATAAAAAGACATTGTCTCTTTACAGAATGTCACCAGGCGTTTTATAAGGGATCACCATCCATTTACCGACCTTTTCAATGTCTCGATGTCCCTCAACAGAAGCCAACAGTTACTACAGCCGCCGGTAGTAGTTATTCAAAGTAAGCAAGGTAATTATAGGTAAAACGTTGGGTAGGTGTAAGAGTTATGCTGAAATATACTGATTTAGTGCTTCACAATCTCGGGTTACAGTTACCATGATGTGTACGAATTTCAGCATAATATGTTACAATGTCAGTTTTATTATTATTATCATTATTATTATCATTATTATTATGACATTCTTAAAGGCCCGTCATCACAAAAAAGGCCACAAGGGCCAATAACCGGTAAAACACACAACGATCCAAAAGGAAAAAACATTAAACATACTAAAAGGTAAAGGACAAATGCTAAAAATCTTAATTGGGTATGTTAACACTAAAAATTAAGATGGTACGTCATAGTATATTATATAGACCAACATCTTTCAGGTAATGTAGAATTTTACAAATCTCATAAGTTTCAAAAGAGGTTTTTAGACATGTAATGCTACTATAAAAACGTTCTCGAGTAGACAGGAGGCCAATGCAGTCAAATAAAAAATGTTTAACGGCGAATGGCTCATCACATCCTATGCTTCGAGGATTATCTTCGCCTTTTAACATATATGAATGTGTAAGGTAAGTATGACCCATCCGAAGACGGGCATGGACAACGTCGGCTGGGTGGTTGTCTCTATAGCCTGGAGACCATTCACCGATAACAGGTTTAACGGAATGCAATTCATTATTGGTATATGTATTCCATTCCTACTGCCACTGAGATGTTAAAAATTGTTTAACAAATGGTTTAAAATCGGTAAAATGAAGTTAAAAACAACAGGTGGTAGCGATAAAGCTTCCTTTGCGGCACGATATTCTTTTTCGTCGCCTGGTATTCCCATGTGCTCAGGAACCCAGCAAAAAGCAACACGAAATTTCAAGGCAAGTTCATATTATAGTATTAAGGTATTACGAATGAAAATCTTTTCGATATTTCTATTGCTAAGACTTTGTAGAACAGAGAGAGAGAGAGAGAGAGAGAGAGTCTGAATGGATAACAGCTTTAATTACTTTGTTTCTCTGAATATATTCAAGGGCGAGGTAGATAGCTCGCGCTTCCGCTGAGGATATTGTGGCGTTGCTCGGTAGCCGGCATGCATACGCTTCATCATTTGTAACCATGACCACGGCACTCTTATCATTATTTTTTGAACCATCAGTATATAGTCGTAGAAATGTTTTATATTTTAACTGCAATTTCGAGGAGGATGAACGAAAGGTGTAACTGTCTGTGTCTGATTTGACCATTTCATGAAGTTAAAAGTCAACTTCAGGTGAATTCAAGAACCAGGGTGGAATTTCTATCATTCCAAATGACTGAATTGGGTCAATATCAATGTTTGTGTTTTGTAAAAGTGTGGAAGTTCGAATACCGAATGTTGGAATGGGTTTTGGTTTGTTTTGAAACAAGGTTTTATATTTTGGATCAAATACAAGTGAAAAAGCAGGATTTGAAATTTGCTGACATATGCAAATGTGGTGTAGAGATATCACTCGGAGTGGAAAGGCTCCAATTAATATTCAAAAATATATATGGTGATAAATAATTTATTTCTTTATTATTTTCAAAATTTTAAAGTTTACACATAATAACACAATGACGATTAGTTGTCTTATAAACTTGAACTGTCTATATAATCGTAGAAAATCGCGGATTATATCAGGCGCGCTTTTATACAGACACATATAGTGGTGTCATCTGGTTCCCGCCGGAAACTTCAAACTCAATCACTGTCAGAATCAGAGTACAGCACCCTTTGTCTGGGGCGTTTATATTGTTAATGATTATTGTGAACCACTGTGAAAAGGACCTGCAAATACTGAAATAAGGGCACCGGTGGGATGGGCAGACACATTTGATTCAGGATTTGGAGTTCTGACGATGACTTCGCTTGCACTAGATGTGCTATTAGCTCTAGTGAAAGGTCTTGTTTGTTTGTTTAAACATATTTTATTGCCAAAATATTGCAAGAGGATTGGGCACAAGTTCCAAGAACTTATAATCGCCCGCTCCTAATTATTAAACACATACATATGTACACGACATCATAAGATGGCAGATAAAATTACAAGATAACATGATAATTTATATTGAGAGAGAGAGAGAGAGAGAGAGAGAGAGAGAGAGAGAGAGAGAGAGAGAGAGAGAGAGCTTCATCTCTTTGAATAGTAATACTACTACTAATAATAATAATAAATAGTTGAAATGATTTGCATACACACACTAACACCACTAGATCTATATACATGTATGTGACTAGTTGCATACAGTACAGTCAGCACAGTGATACACTGTACGCTATTCAATTCCCTCAGCTGTTCAAATGTTCATCACTAAAGTGGCGTTCTGCTTTTGTTTCCTTGCATTCTTAGAATTTCCGTTTCCACCGTGCCGACTGAGACTGTATGCAACACATAATTTAATAACTATTTACGAAGGGATCATACATACAAATTCGCTCTCATACAAAACCATTCCAGCAGACGACACTCTACTCAGACTCACTCTACTAAAACATAAAGTAGCAATATAACAAACATAATGGTGTAATTTAACAGCTTTGGCAGAAGGGACCAGACTTACTGATGAAGATGAGACACAAGGGCTTTGACTGAGCATTAAGGAATAATTCTTCATGTTCATTGTACGAATAATCCTCGTTACCAAATAATAATTTATCTAAACTAAGTGATAAAAATGTACGGAGGTTGCTGAACATTCGTAATCGTTGTTGAGTAAATCTATTGCAGATGAAAAAGAAATGATGAGAGTTTTCATAACCAAAGCCGCATGCACAGTTTGGAGAATCAATTAGGTTGGCATTAAATAGATCGGCATTTAATGCACTACAATTATGACGGAGTCTAGTTAACAAGATATTTGTTTTTCGATCACCAGACAAATAAAAATCAGGTGCTCTGATTGGCTCATTTTTTATACGAAGACGTTCTCTAAAGCTGTTGAAAGTGGGTTTACTTCGAATGTTAGGATCAAGTTCGTTCCATAGTCTTATAGTAGAGGGTATAAAAGAATTTTTAAAAGTTTGTAGACGAGTATGTGGAATGGAGTATTCATCATTATTTCTTAAATTATATGGAGTAATGGTGGAAACTAGAGGCGGGAGAATGTCATTTAGATAAGATGGGGCTATATTATTGTGGATTTTGTAGAACAGTTGCAGTTTGCGACGGGTACGTCGTTGGGACAATGATTCCCATCCAGTTTCAAAATAAAGAGACTCTCTACTAGCAAAAACTGGCAAACCTGTTACAATACGGGCTGCTTCAAGCTGAGCTGATTTTTTTCAAGTTTATTTGCATCGCCAATAGTACAACCATCCCAAACTTCGCAGCAGTATTCAAGCAGAGAGAGTATAAAAGCGAGATAAATTCTAATTAAAGTTTTGCGATTAAGAATATACTTTAATTTCCGAAGGATACCTATTTGTTTTATAGCATTTTTACAAATGTTATCAATGTGGTATGTCCATTTACAATTTGCATCTAAAAATATGCCAAGATGTCTATGATGTTCAGTAAAATCTATTCTGACATTATTAAAAATTAGTTCTATATCGAGTTCGGTATTAGTATTTGAAATGAGGAGTGCTTCTGTTTTCGTAGGATTAAAATTTACAAGCCAGTCATTTGCCCATGTTTGGATTTTTTCTAAATCACTGTTGGTCGTGGTTTCAAGTTCAATGGCAGAGGAAGCTGATATAGAAAGGGAAGTCTTGCAAGGTTATCAGTTATATCATTTATATATAATAAAAAAAAGTACTGGACCTAGGACAGACCCTTGGGGTACACCAGCATTTGTTGATTTAACAGAAGACATTACATTATGAATAAAGACTTGTTGATGACAATAATCTGACAGCCAATTCAAGATATTTCCAGAAATGCCATAGCCTTTTAATTTATGTACCAGACCAATATGCCATACTCGGTCGAAAGCTTTAGAAATATCGCAGAAAACAAGACATGTATGTTTACGACTTTCAAGATTTTTGCACACGTTATGATAAATTTCAATAAGCTGGTGTACAGTAGAGTGTCCTGGTTGAAAACCAGACTGGTATTCATACAACAGTGAATTGTCAACTAAATAATTATGAAGAAACTTGGTTATAATTTTTTCAAAAACTTTGCCCACAGTGCTCAACAAGGCTATGGGTCTATAGTTACAGGGTAAATTTGTATCCCCTTTTTTAAAAATGGGCATAACCAGCGCCTTTTTCCATGAACTTGGATATTTACCTAGGTCAAGAGATTTTCTGAATAGAAGATATAAGGGGGATGCGACAGTAAGAGCAGTATTTTTAAGCATTCGATGGCTAATCTTATCGTGTCCTACTGCTTTACCTACATTTAATGCTTTAAGTATATCTACGATATCGGACTGTGTAAATGGTATATCATCTAAACGACTTTGAGTTCTAAGATTAACTTGAGGGAGAGGTACACCGGTATCATCTATGGAAGAAATGGATGCAAAATAATCGTTTAAAATATTGGCTTTCTGCTCGTCGTCTACCTCAACCGAGTTAGAAATAGGATTTAATAGGGGCGGAATGATGTTAGACGTGTCTGCGGTTTTAAGAAGTCTACGTATTAGTTTCCAAAAATTCGTCTGATTAGTTTTTACATACTTGTCAAGAAGTCCATTTATGTCAGCATAGAAAAGTTCCTTAGTCCTGCGTTTAAGATTATTTACATGGTTTCTCTGGCTTTTTTAAAAAAAATTATCTAAATTACCTACAGAAAAAAATCTTTTCATTTTTTTTGTGCAGCCTGTCCCTAATTCTTATTTCCCGTCTGAGTTCAGTTGTAAACCATGGTTTGTCACTAGGTCTAATAGTAATATATTTAGTGGGGATACAGTTGGGGCAAATTCAATGTATTTTTTGGTAAATATCAAGCACATCTCATCACATGAAGTAGCGTTATTGAATAGGTCCTGCCAGTCCGTCTGTTCTAATAATCTGTTAACTTTCGGAAAATCTGCATTGTTATAACGCCAAATCATTCTTTTAAATTTTTTAGTTAGATATGCATTCTTAATTTCAACTACAGTAGCGTCATGGTCGGAAATGGCTCTGTCCAGTTTAATGACATCTGAGAAGCTAACCATACTGATCTCGCTCACTAATACAATATCCAAGAGCGAGGCTCGGATATGACTTACACGTGTAGGTTCGTGGATCACATTAGAAGTTGATACGAGCTAATAAGGTCATTCAGTCTATGTCGAGTTTCGACAAGTAAGTCAACGTTTAAATGACCAACAATGATTACATGAGGATTTTCATCTAGTGCTTTTTCTACGGAGTTTTTAAACTGGTCCCAAAAAGGATTTACACATTCATTGGGTCTGTAAACAGTACAAAGAAGATATGAAGAGTTACAAAAAAAGACTTCAACCGAGATAGCCTCACCGAACGGAAATTCTAGGTCGAGACGACGACTAGCAGAAAGTATATGTGAAAGGTCTGTCACCAACATGATCCAAGCATGACGATATCGCTCTTGAAATCGTCCGGTGCTGGTTTCTGTTTAAAGTTGAGTAACTGTTGATGCTCTGGATATCCTTGTGCCCGGAAATCTGGAGGATGCAGATAATTACATAATTAGGCAACGTTTTATAGGACCAATGGAAGTAGAGATCTAGTTATTTTTATAAATTTATATTAATGTTTAACTGTTTGGAATTTATTTTCTTTAAACAAGTGTTCCTTTACTCGTAACGATTATAGGCCCTAATGATCAAGTTGAAATATTTCAATGTGAAAATAGTTTGTATCTGCATAATCTGATTTGGGGGTAATCCTTTGTCATTGAGTTTTTGTACAAGGTACTACCTGGCACTATGGTTTGTCAGTCTTTTTCCGTTATTGTTACTCCCAGACTTGTTCATCAGACCTGGTTATATATATATAAAAAAAACAGACATAAATCTAAACTCTGAATATGAACTGCATAAATAACAAGCAATTTAATCTAGGCCTATGTATGCCCCATTCCGACATCCGAAATAATTAAAGAAATTTATTACTTTGGGCTAGAAGTTCACAAATCATGTATCCGGAAGGCTATACCACGAGTGGAATATCACTAATATTTATCCAACACCCGCCATATTTACACAATTTTACCGTTTTTCCACGTTGTGTCGTTAGCCTTTTCCAAATCGAAGAAAACAGCAACCCAGTGCTCCTTCTTAAAAAAAAAACTAACGCATAAATATTTTAAGTCTAACCAAATGATCGTTGGTTCCTCGCTTAGATCTAAAACTGCTTTGTAGGGGTGATATCATGTGATTGGATTCCAGATACCAAATTAATCTTGAATTTATCATCCGCGCTAGAGTTTCACAAACACAACTCGTGAACGATATTGGGCGGTAACTGGAGGGATCTGCTGTATCTTTACCCTGTTTGGGGACAGGGGTCACAGTTGCCATTTTCCATGACTTTGGGACATTTCCCGATTTAAAATTATAGATAAAAATATCAGGAAGTTTTTCTTATGATGTCTCTGGTAGATGTTTTAGGAACTTTTAGTGAATATCATCAGGTCCTGTTGTAGAGTCATGTGCCTTTTCAAGTTCTAACATTGAAAAAAGTTGATTGTAAATTTCATTGTTTTCGGAAAAGAATTTCAATTTAGTTTTTTCACGCGTTGTCTTAAATTTCTGAATTTTTTTTTAATGATTATTTGCAGACGAATGTTTGGAAAAAGCAGATCCTAAAGCATTTGCAATATCAATCATATTCGATATGGTCCATGCATTATGAAAGCATAAAATGATTACCTATATATTTCAAAAGGTATAAGATAAACAAATAATAGCCAGCTATTACAATTAAAAGTTATTGCAGTAAAAATATATCACGACCTATTATCAAATTAAAATCGGATAAGATATAAAATTCCATTATGACGTAACAATGAACACCGCAGATAATGTATCAAAATGACTTCAAATATTATGCGGAAGTGTCCGTTCCTTCAATATTTGCCTGGGCAATTGAACGTATGACAAAAGGGATATTTTTAAAAAGTTTGTTTTGTTTTGAGCAGGGACGCATGTATAACTTACCTTTTTTGACATGTGAATTTAGAAATTCGTCAATGTTTAGCGAAAAAGGTAAAGTAAAATCCTATATATATATATCTGTTATAAGTTGGACCAATCAATCTAAATGTCTTTAAGGAACGTATTGTACTTCATCTAAGATGTGTCAGACGTCATGTTTTTAAGTGTTCGCCATTTAGTGCCAAGGTGTCCGAAATATTGTTCTTGCGTCCGAGATTTCATGCTTCCGCCTTTCCGGCTTTTGGTTTAAAAATTAGATTTAATGTCATCCAACCAAAGAGAATCCTTGCCGCAAAATATCTTAAAATAGTAACTCAGCGCGACTTTCGAGAGCTGGTGGTGTTGCCTGTGAAGTACCGTTAGCAATAGCGTGTTGTGTATGTACTAGCATGAAAAATGTTCTACTTTCGGGGGTTCATCCCTTCACATCACACAATTATTTTTGTGTTTTTTAAGACAATTCCCCGTTATAAGTATGCAATATATATAAGCACTGGCCAAAAACTTGATGACCTCTAAATCTTATACTAGGAGTCGTGAAATCCTATAGTGTTTCCATTTGCTTTCACTGGACTCTCTGATGATTCATCAGTCTATCGTTGTCCATAAGTCAAATACTGTTTTCCTGGGTTACACAACAAACATGGCGCTCTCAACTATCATGCAACAGTACCGCAAGAGGCACAATTTTACCGCCTACCTTCGAAGCAAAAGAACAAAAATCTTACCGTGTCACTGCGAGTTTAATTGCTTTTGTTTACAAAAAACACCGAAAACATGAAGACCCCATGTTAAGTCGCCTTTTACAGTCAACTTTCATTCAAAGAGGGCAACAGGTACAATTCTTATGCCCTACCTGCAGGGCAAAGGAAAATAAACACGAGGATCTCAAATTTAGTCGCCTCTAACGGTCAACTATCATTCAAAGAGGACAACAGGTACAATTCTTATGCCCTATCTGCAGGGCAAAGGAAAATAAACACAAGGATCTCAAATTTAGTCGCTTCTAACGGTAAACTATCATTTAACAGTGCCACAAGAGATACAATTTTACGGCCTACCTTCAACGCAAAAGAACAAATATCTTGCCGCGTCACTGCGAGTATTTTCAACGGTCATTCAAAGAGGAGTATTCACGAAGCCGTTCTAATGCTCAAACTCAGCTTTTGTGTTTGTGCTCAAGTCTGTGCTCCGGTTATTACGTCTGGAATTTTCATTTTTCTTTCCGAGTTTCCACAATTCCTAAAATTGTTTCTTTCCGAGTTTCCATAATTCCAAAAAAAGGTTTCGGTTTTACCATTGTATTCTGCTATTTTCCTTTCCGTGTATCTTCATTACCAAACTATCTACAATGAATTTCGTAAAAGTCCTCTGCTGTTTTTTTATTCCTTCGGCAGCCGGCATCTCGACAATACCGTATATGTGACGAAAGCAAGTTGAAACTATAATTACTATACATTTCTATAAAGGTCGTCAAGTTATTGAGTTAATAAAACTCAATAAATCAATATCATCGGTCAGGAGCAGTCAACTGCATCTCTATGACATCAGCTTGGGGATTTGTCAGAATTATTTATTAAGATTCATTCAAAACTTTCAAGTTTTGCTAAACATAATCACAAAATTCTGTATGTTTTCATTGCACAATTGCCACTTTTTTTTTTTATCTCGACACAAGCTTATGTGAAATGCCTTCAAGGACGATATTATTGTTCATTCATGTATTAGTAATATATATATATATATATATATATATATATTTTTCTTTTTGCGATTTTCCTGATAATCTGTAATGCCGTGTACAAAAATATTTCCCCAAAGTTTGATGAAATTTTCCTGCTTTAATTCAAATACCCAGTTAATGGCCAGGTTGTACAGGACCAAAAGTCAAGCCCTTACGCCAACTATAATCCCCCATATTGTTGAAAAATGAAATGTGATTTTGTTGTACGATGCAATGCTCAGAACGTTTCTCTTTTGAGATTGATTTAAAATGGTAAAAATGATACAAAATACGTAATAGCACAACATTTAAATCTTACATGATCATATTATTACCTTGAGAAGATGTGGTGTACCCATTCCGGTTGTTGAGCAAACCAAATTCTGAGGTGTAATATTCGACAGGAAATTGTTTCTTCCACATATAAAATACCTTAAAGCCAAATGCCTTAATGCACTAAATATTCTAAAGGTTGTGTCCCATACTGGTTGGGGAGCTGAAAGAAAAGTTTTGCTTAGATTATAGAGCTCTTATTAGATAAAAATTCCACTACGGTTCCATTGTGTATGGATCTGCAAGACCTTCATATCTAAAATTAATAGACACTGTTCATCACCAGGGCCTCAGGCTCGCTCTGGGAGCTATTACGACCACACCTACAGCAAGCCTCTATATAGATGCTGACGAACCATCAGTGTATAGCATTCGATATAGAGTGGCTTTGCAATACACCATTCAGCTAAAGTCGAATCCTTCAAATCCTGCTTTTTCACTTGTATTTGATCCAAAATATATATATAAAAAAAAACATCTTTCAATATAAACCAAATACCATTGTACCATTCGGTATTCAGGTTTCCGCTCTTTTGCAAAGCACAACACATATTGATGTTGGCCAAATTCAGTCATTTGGAACGATAGAAATTCCACCCTGGCTCTTGAATTCACCTGAAGTTGACTTTTCACTTAATGAAATGGTTAAATCAGACACTGACGTTTGCACCTTTCGTTCATCCTTCTCGAAATTGCAGTTAAAATATAAAACATTTCTACGACTATATGCTGATGGTTCAAAAGATAATGATAAAGTTGCCGCGGCCATGGTTACACAAGGTGAAGCCTATGGATTCCGGATACCGAACAACGCCTCAATATTCTCGGCGGAAGCGCGAGCTATCTACCTCGCTCTGGAATGTATTCAAACAAAGAAATGAGAGTTGTTATCCATTCAGACTCTCTTTTTGTACTGTACAGTCTTAGCAATAGAAATATCGAAAATATTTTTATTCTTAATACATGAATTCTATGTCATGAACTTGCCTCAAACTTTCCTAATTTTTTTTCTGGGTTCATGGGCACATGGGAATACCAGGCAATGAAAAAACAGATCATGCTGGAAAGGAAGCTTTATAGCTACCACCTGCTGTTTTTAAACTTCATCTTACTGATTTTAAACTATCAGAGATATTCACAGAGAGGAAATTGTCCTTGCCACTCATCGGATGGGCCATACATACCTTACACATATATGTGGAAAGGTGAAGATAATCTTCGGTGCATAGGATGTGATGGGCCATTCACCGTTACACATTTAACACGTTTAATAAAATCATCGAATGACTTGCCATTTTGTGATAATATAACCATTTAAGATTTTTAGCATTTGTCTTTTACCTTTTAGTTTGTTTTTATTTCCTTTTGAATAAATGTGTCTTTCACTGGTTGATGGGCCTTATGTCCTTTTATGTGTTGACCTAAGTTACTTCCATGTGCTCTTTGTTCGCTTCCCTCAGTGCCCTGTTTGGATTATCCAGGTTCCAGTGTTTTGCATGTGTTTTACGGAATTTAAGACAAACACGAAACACCATATTATTGCTATCATCAGATAATGGTTTTATTCAATAGTAATGGACAATTGGAATGAACATATAAACAATGTGTAAAGCAGGACTGGGACATCTCCATAGTTAATCCAACACCATTAGTATCAACTCGAACGCTATTCAAGGTAAAACAATTAGTATTAGCTAAATTATCCTGGATATCATTTCAACAATTTAGGCCCTTAGCATCACTGACGTGCCCATGAAGGACTTTTATGTTTCAGCGTAATTTATTATTCAACCCTATTTACTAACTCAAAATCTGCTAGGAAATGTGTTAATTTCTAGTGTGTCTTCCTTACACCATAAAGATCTATTGAAAAACAACCGGAATTACAATGCGTTCAAAATAAAGTTAATAATTAAATATATGTGATTCCATTTCTATTAAAACATTTACATCAAATAAATTAGTGACGTCACCTCTTTCTTCACAATTTTGACCACCTTATTTTCTCAAAATATTACGTTTTTCTCCCATAATAAATCTCGGCACGCGCGTCCAATTGGGTCAGTAACAGTTATTATCACGTTGGTGTAATTTGTTTCCTGATTGTTGCAGGATAAGGCTATGGAAGGCATTTTGAAGTGTCAAGTTAATACATGATTACCTTGATTATAATGAATTGAATTAACCCGAAAAATACATGCATGCTGTCGGCCTTTCCTTTCTGTACTTTGTTTTTAACCCTTGTCCCCTTTTACACTAGCACGAATACTCAATAAGAAATAGCGAATGCCACCACCTGCGACACGAGGACGACATTGAATCGGAGTGATCTCCCTTCATACATCTTCTACTATAGTAGAAGGAAAAAATAAGATTTTAATATGATAAAATGGAATAAGAGTGATTAATATGTTAGACAAACTTGATTCGCAATTGTTGGGAAATGAATACAATCTATTTTTTCATCGAAAGCAGTATGTTTACTTCATTACTTAGATTAAAAGTTGCGGAAGAGCTGTAAAGTGTAAAGTAGCTTATTCTTTCTTTGATGACGTTCTCATGAATATGAAGCCTTTAAATTTTGACGTCACAACGGAAAAAATTGGAATCGTGATCTAATTACTCCACTAGGCCATATAAACATCCGATCAAAGAAAATGTTACATTGATACATTGAATTGTAATCAGCTGTATATTATGTTCAATCACTCGTGAAATAAATATGGTCTGATTATGATTAATGAAATAAGGGTAGCTTTGTTTTAGATGTGGCTTATTATTATGCGGTTTGATTTACTTCATTGTCTTTTTTGACCTGTAAACAGCTAATGTGATTTAAGGACATGCCTGGTTGGAAAGGTGGAGGAAAGCCTGAATTCTCTGAGAAAAAAACACCAGTAGCCGGTGAATGTCTCACGTGTGCCCCGAACACGCAGCCCAGAGGTAGATTGATAGTGAGTGATAAAGACTGTCAATCGTCATTAAACACATCCAGCGGATGCGGATTAGCCATTCACCGCTTAATATTTTTTTTGACCTTCTGTCTACTCGAAACGTATTTCACCGTAATGTTACAAGCCTAAAGACCCCTTTTAAAATTCATCAGATTTATAGAATTCTAAATTATCTGAAAGATGTTGTAAGATAAGACTCTTGAATCAACTGCGGAATGTAGACACCATAGGCTCGGGATGCAGGTATGTTGCTATCCAGAAATGGGTAGGACATCACATTTATCTTGCACTTTGGAGGTTTCGTTGTAGGAAAAGATTGAGATAAGCGGCTGATGTAGAGTCTAACATGCATGTAGATTACAGACAGTATACGAATGTTAATTACAAGTACATAGCTATTTACATGTGTAAAAATCAATGTCACAAAAGTAATAACGTGTTCAATTAAAAATTTATTAAATATCCAAGATCCAAATATCGCAAACAGTTTATCTTATCAAAATTGTCGGGAAATGAATATTTAAAACAGATTGTCTGTTTTGTTCAACATTAATTCGATATGAATAATGGGGAAAAATGTATTACCTTTGCGACAATGAATGGTTTCTTTACATACAAAAATATATCTTTGTATATACAAATTTTTATACCACAAATTCAAAACATCCAGTGGTATCTAACAAATGTACGAGAAAAAAATCTATACATATATGTCTGTTGCCTCTGCAAGTATTTTGTTTCTTAAGGATTGAAAAGCTGTCAAACGACCGATAAATAAAACATTTGTCATACAACGCACAATTTTAGCATGAAATGAAACCTTTTTAATCCGGATGGTTAATAAGAAGTTGTAAAACTGAATTTAAATATAAATATTTGCGAGTGAAATCGGCATTAATTGACTCGCACCTAAACAAAAGCTCGCAATATTGACATCATAACCCTTTCTGATCACTGTAGATGGAAACGGTTTCTATTTAACGTACGGGTTAAGATATGAATTTAAGAATGAATCAGTTATATCACATTACATACTGCTCGTTTAAAATGCACGTTTAATTTTGATATCTCTTAAGTTAAAGGTTGTGAAAATGTTGAAATTGTATTCACCAGTTTATTTAAAATGTAGTATATGATCATTCTCGAACTAGCAAGCATAGGCTAGGGAGTCGGATACGTTGGAGACATACTATTGATTAGATCATATTCTTATTTGGCACAAAGAAGTTAACTTGTGTTAATTTTATCACCACTTATTAAGTAACAAATTATACATAAATATACAAACTTAACTGTAAAATCGATAGGAAACGATTTCAGCACAGCACAAAGAATGTTATGGAAGTATCTTAATTAGGAAAATAATTTCTTCAAACAAAATCCAGCACTTATTTATGAAAAGCAGACATGCGTAATTGCAATCTTGAATAGAAATATGTTTGAACACCCCAGTGTTGTATATTATGTAATTGGTATGACTGACATAAAAAGTTGTCTTTTTCAAATTCATGATTCAGCTCTCGCTATATTATATCGTATGCCTTTTAAATATTTCATATAAAAAACCTGAAGATTCAAAGAAATCGGCTATTACACTGAATCCAGACACGGGAACAGTTATTGATTTTCTTTCAGAGATTACACATTACGTGACGATACTTCTAATGGATATGGATACGTATACAGAGAGAAAACCATTGGTTTTTTTAACATGAAGTCTAGTTGGCAAAAGTCACTTGTAGTCTGTGGTTGATCCCATGTTTTAATTTTCATCTTGTTCTCCTATTGCATATAACACCACTTCTTGTTCGTCAACGTTGCTTTCCGCGCTGGAGTGAATTCCATGAACAAAGTACAGAAGCAAACCTGAAATATATAAATATATATATATATATATCAACCACACTGTATATATAAATTAATTATCTTATTTATTTAATTATTGGGCTGCTGCACCTCCCTGTCTCGATTTTGACTTTTCTTTTGATCTCTTTAGATTTTCCTTAGTCGCTTCCTAGGCTTCAAATTTAGGCCCTCAACGTCCCTGGCGAATCCTTGGACGAAATAGCAGTATGATGCAGTTTAATTCATCGTTTGGCTCTACTGCATTTAATTCCAAATTATCAAAAGGTGCAATTCTCTTGTTTGTCTTTTGTACAATCTTCTCGGGCTAATGAAACCAGTTGTTATGATTACACGTATTTGATGAATATCGAAATGGTGTATATATACATATCCACCTAAACAGCTGTGCAGTATATATTGCGCTGCTTATTCTGATCAGTAAATGCGTATCAATTAACCATTTTGATATAGCTGTAGTAACAAACGCAATTCTCATATACAAGTGTCTCCTGAGTATCTGTTCACTGTTAGACGACCATTTTGGAATACATGAGTCGCCGATACATTTACGATTTTCATTTCAGATATTGCGGAATAAATGCAAAACCACAGCAATTACCACATGTCAGACCTAACAAATTTTAACTATTTCCTACATTACTAAGATTAGATTCAATTATAAGTTGTAAGCTGTGATATTCATTTATGGATTTATTTCGGGGAGGGTAATTTCCCTTTTCCGAAGTTAGGAAAAAAATGATCACTAATGTCTTGGATTTATTTCTTTTTAAAATATCCCCCCCATTTTGCAACGATCGCAAATGATCGAAAATGCGGTCAGTGCAATATGTGTATCAGACAGATAAAAATTATACGTCCATAACAATGCTTTAATGGAAGGTGTAATACACAAGTCATTTGATATTTAAAATGTTATGTGATGCCAAATAACACGTTAATGCTAATAACACACATTGACGATACTTGTACTTGATATAATGATAATCTTCACGTGGTGTAATATTTTTTTTACATGTTTAACGATTATACCAAACGCTTGACGTAAAAGGAATGTGTTTTTAACAGAAAACATGATATGGACTATTGTTGTCTTTATGACACTTTTTAAAAAAGTTTTTCTCAACTTTATTTCATGCTCAAAAATAAAACCCTCGAAGAAAGCCTTACATCAACTAGTAACGATAATGAGTAACAGCCTGCGCATTCCAAAGCAGATCGAATTAACGTCAGTTTTAAGTTGCGACTTGTGATATGTGACTTGTGATATGTGCAATTAAGCTGTCTTTCAAGCAGTTATTGATCGTGGTTTTATGACGTTAGGCAGTTGAAGAGATATGTTACGAGTACTTCTAGACATACGTAAGCCTGTTGTCTTAGCTGCAGCGGTAACTCGACCTAAATAGGAAATCAATATGATGACCGTTAAAAATAAATGTACTCGCACTAATGTACATGTCATTGAAATTCATATGAAAGAGACTGAATAATGAGATATCAGACATGCCCAAAATAGCCCATTGTGTCTCAGCTGAATGAAGAACAAAAGGAAAACGACATGTAACCCTTTTGTTAAATTAGTTAAAATATGTGTATATTCAATCTAAACTCACCTGCAAATGTTATTAAAACATTAAAGCTACTATGGTCCGTAAGCGGGACGGAACTAAATATGTTTAGTTCAATCATAAAATAATCAAAAATGTGATGTGTGTACATTCTTCCAAAATGTTTTTACAACCTTTCATAGGTTTGGACTCGTAACAAACTGGTACATGACCCACGGTTACATACAGTTGTTACTTTACTGTACTTTGGAGAGACTGCTAATGGCTATTCAAATGATGTTTTACATTTGATGGAATTGCAAAATATTTAAAAGCTGTTTGATGATAACACTGAGGTCACCAATATTTTTGCATACAATTATTTGCAAAATGTGTGGATTTATAATTGCTCATAACATTAATTTATCAAAAAAATTAAATAAATCGTCTTTAATATTCCTTTCCGTATTGGGCTTGTGTCCCTCTAGACCCCCTTTACAAATGACTGGTCGCAACTAGGACGATTTATCCCATACTAAAGAAGAAAATCCAAGTCGTTCAAAGCAAAGACGACTGTAAGAGTTTACATACAATGCTATTCCTATGTGGATCAGTGGTATCTGGATAAACGAAAATGGAATGTAACGATTAAAACTGACTTGTTTTACTTACCTACAAGTAACCATAGGGAAAACCGCAGCCACACGGTATAAGATAATGACGTCATCATGAAAATATTCAGCAGTAAGGATGTCAATGGCACAAAAGGAACATAAGGAGCACGATATATCAGTCGGGTCTGATTTTGTGGCTGTTTGGTTATTAATATTGTCGTTGTAACCAAGGATACCGCACAACAAAGTATTACAACTAAAGCCCACCACGACACGTTTGTGACGTAACATCCGGCAAGCTTGACAAACAAGGCTAGCACTAGACACGAGACTATATACACAACAAGAGCTATGGAAGCTGTACGTAACGTTCTACTTGTAGGTTCTAGTGGAATGTCATTGGGAACTTGAAATAGACTGCTGATACTTCCGGAAGATGTTGTCTTGACAACGCTGTCCATTTTCTGATACGTCATACCTCTTTGCACACCACTAGTGAGTGGCTGAGATTCCGTTCCATCACACATGTTTTGGTGCGAACGACTTTTAAGCCTAGGTGGTATATCTGTGGAATAACTTCCGGAACTGTATGGTAAATCATAAACAAATTCTGTACATTGCATATACCGACTATCGTCCATTGAATCATACTCCTGGTACAAGCCGATATGGGTTGGCTGATACCGCTGACACAACACACACAGAGACACCATCGAGAATGATAAAAGGGTTCCGATAGCCATCATTTCGATCAGAACTTCTAGACAGAAACACATAGCAAACGCTGCCGACACAATTCCTCCAAACACCACACCAAAACACGATATGCCCGATTTATTTTTACAAACAGGATTATGGCCAAGGCATTTGGATATAACTTTGTCGTTTGACATTGCATATAATATTCTAGGAACGGCAAATATACATCCGAGTGTAGACGCAATCAATCCACATATTCCTCCTATCCCAATCACGTATTTCGATCCGTCAATGTTCCTTGCCTCAAAAGCTAATGGTAGAGCAACTTCGTCCGTGAGTTTGCTCCATGGGTAGGCCAGAGTTAGGGCGCAAGTTACGCCAAAGTAAGTGGCGAAACAGACTGCCATTGTGGTAAATATGGCGCTGACCGTGACCTTCAGAGGTTCCTTTGTGTCTTCTGTACTGCTTGCCACCACTTCGACACCCGAAAAGGCCACGAAAAGCGTACCAGCACCACTAACAACCTGGAATAGAAATGTCACATTGAAGCACTTTAATATGCTAGAAACACTTATTTTTCACGATCACAGCATGCTTCCAAAACAATATGAGAGCGATTGAACTCGAAAAATAAGTGTGGCGTCGTAATCATGACAGTAGAGATAGCTAGGCCGATGGTGCATCTTTTAATGATGTTATATACCCAATTGCAGAATTATACATACACCATATAGATACATGTATTGTCAAATGTAGTTAGAAAAAGTAAATGTATATGCTAGTACAAATTGCACTCTTTTCACATCAAACTCATTTTTCTAAACAATTTATCAGACAAATCACAATGTACTGGAGCAGTCAGATATAGAAAGGCTAAATAATCAAAACGCAGTTTTGCTCAAATTAGACCGTGCACGCGCAGATGCCAACACAGGAAAAACTTGTTTCTGTAAGTTTTGTTATCGATGCTTTAGTGAGCCGCTGTTCTGTGCCGTTGTCTGTTTGTAAAGCACGAGATCAGTTACTCTTCTTGTCTCGATAGTGTCATATAGACATGAATAAATTCAATTTAAAAAATAACCTTACGTGTTAGCGTCACCGCGCCAGATATATGGCAGAAATTGAGTGTCCTCACGGCAGTAACAACGTATCTTTCTCCCGAGTTAATGTTTGTGTTGTTTATTTTTAGAATATTAGATCCTGCTTTATCAGGATAGTAAATTCGCAGGTGGAAGTTTTTTGCTGGCGTAAATGAATAACATATTACACAGCTGTAAGAGCATTTCTTAATGTGTAGTGACATCGTCTTTTATAGACTCCCTTTGATGTATAGGTACATGTCGGCGTATTTATCGTTAGTTCTTCAGATATTTATGACATTTAAATTCCCCAGTTATATTTTGTTTTAGTGTTTTCCTTCCTTGAAAATAACCTGGGATTTAAAGAAAGACAATTCAGTTATTTAACCTGTCCTTTTAATCACTTACCAGGCAAGTGGTAGCAGGTTGGATGAACAATTATAAAATGGATCGTTAGATGAACTATTGTGTGGTAATAGCATTTGTGATAGCTAGATAGTGGTAATAATGGGTAAACGGTAAATGCATGTGTAGATAATGTGAGACATCATGTTAATGATAACTTAGCCTTATCATATGACCAACATACTCTAACTCATGGGTTAACCTGCTTAGTTGATAACTTGGCTAACATTGTCTGATAATCAAGTTAAATGTGTTTAGATTGTCTACAAATCAAGTTAGTTGTGGCTACACATTGAGATATCCAAGTACGCGATATCTTAATTATGATGTAACCAGATTTGTTATTGTGGTTAGACACTAGGATAACGAGGATACATGTAAATGACAGTTATGGATGATGATGGTTTAATAACTTTCTAATGTGAATAGATGTTGCTTTTTCTTTTATGTTTATCATGTAAAATCTTTATAAAATCAAAAAGTACGTGTGGATGTATTAACGAGTCTCGAATATTTCTGTATTTCCTGTCAGAAAATTGCTTTGAAGTTTTAACGAAGTAGAAAAGGGATCAACATGTTTCCTGTAATCTAAAGACTAATGGAAATGATTCTTTTCAAATTAATCTTCTTATTAAGATTTGGATCGAGTTGAACGTCAGGTTAGTGACGTTGTGTCACACCATAAAAATCATAATTAAGATTTTGATCGATTTCGATCGATGCATCCAGAAACGTTTTGCTCTTGTTTCACTTGAACGCATCAACGGAACTACCCCTGTCATCCGTTCCTTGGAGTAACTAGAATTACATTATTATGTCTTCTAATGGACTGTGTTACAGCTGACAAAAAATCACGAACCAATACTAATTCCCCGATGGCATATTACATTAAAGGTAATGTTCCTTTCTAACTAACACCGTTTCCCATTTAAACATGTTTCGGTTCTTTTTCATCATTGAAGTGTTTGGTATGATGCATGAATACAATTTGCATCTTTATTTGTAAATGCTACAAGGGAATACCTGTTTGGATTTATCAAACTTCAATGATTGATAAGTGTTTGCTTTTCCTTTTTATTATATATCATGTTGTTATCACACAGCACACAACAAACATTCTTGTGCAAATCGTGTATCGTCCGCACATCGTGCATACTTTATCCGCACACACGCACGATACACTATCTAGCGCACAACTGCGATAGGATCGCACATTACAATATTACAGATGGAAAATTAAACGGAAAACTCGTGTAGTTATGACTGAATAACGACATGCGGCCTAATAAATGTTGATCAGTGATTATGATTTGCTTTCAATATGACAGTTGTCGAAACACAACCGGACACTGCCATAACAAGTCACGCGAGGGTATGGTTTTATATTTTTAAATTGATATGAAACTTCCTTTTTGACGATACAAGATTGCTGACACAAAAAGATACATCTAGTTGATGAATATACAATGTACACTTAGGAAACCCTTTGATTTTATATATCATTAAACGTATCGAAAGGTTATTTTTCTCCTTTTGTTGGAACAATGTGTAGCAAAAACAAAATGTTGAGTTGAAATAATCATGTCGTATTCACACTTCTTGTAATATTTTTCATAATCTCTTCAGTATAATATTTGCTTAACGTTATTATCTTTTGTTTAAATGTAGTTCCATTTTTATTAAGATCTGGGCACATGGGAATATCAGGCAATGAAGAAGCAGATCGTGCCGCACAGGAATCTTTATCGCTACCACCTATTGTTTTAAACTTTATTTTACTGATTTAGCTGCTCAGTGGCAGGAGGAATGGAATCAATAAACTCCGTAAAACCTATCATCGGTGAATGGTCTCCTTGCTAAAGAGACAACCACCGATACGAAGTTGTCCATGCTCGTCTTCGGATAGGCCATACATACTTTACACATTCTTATGTGTTAAAGGAGAAGACAATCCACGATCCAGGATAATTCAGGATGTGATAAACCATTCACCGTAAAACATTTTTTAGTTGACTGCATTAACCTTCTGTCAACTCGAGAACTTTTTATCATAACGTTACAAGTCTTAAGACCCTTTTTGAAACTGTTGAGATTGATAAAATTCTACATAACCTGAAAGATGTTGGTCTATATAATATACTATGACTTACCATTTTAATCTTTTGTGATAATATAACCATTTAAGATTTTTAGCATTTGTCTTTTACCTTTTGTAGTTTGTTTGATGTTTTTTTTTTCTTTTTGGATCACAGTGTGTTTCAGCGGTTGATAGCCCTATTGACCTTTCATGTGTTGACGGGCCGTTAAGACTAATAATAATAAAAGCTTAGTTTTATTTTCGATGCACCATATCTGTACAGCCTCCACTTTATTTTTTTTACTTTGGACTCGGTTTTACTTTGATCGCATACAATAGTCCTTGGACATGATGATGTCATTGGGATTTTAGTGAAAAAATTGTCACAGCTTTTGAAAGCGTTCTTGTAGCAACGATATTCTGTGTCTTTATTTGCATATATTCGAATACGGAATCGCTAGTTAATTTAAATTATATTTCCATATGGAATCAGAACACTTGTACCGTTGTTATGCTTATATTGCATTGACGCGTAAATGTCACGGTCATATCACTATCTGTTATTACTGGTTTGGGTTGAACTGGTTTGGTCTTATATCTAATGTCCTTTCAACACCTTTGGTCTTAGGTGTAATATTCGACAGGAAATTATCGTTCCTTTCACACATAAAATACCTTAAAGCCAAATATCTTAAGGCACTGAATATTCTAAAGTTTGTGTCCCACACTGATTGGGGAGCTGATAGAAAAGTTTTGCTAAGACTCTATAGAGCCCTTATTAGACCAAAATTGGACTTTGGTTCCATCGTGCATGGAT
This sequence comes from Ylistrum balloti, assembly GCF_031769215.1. Lineage (NCBI taxonomy): Eukaryota > Metazoa > Mollusca > Bivalvia > Pectinida > Pectinidae > Ylistrum > Ylistrum balloti. The sequence continues at coordinate 100,329 of NW_026782118.1, read as the reverse complement.
CTGCTAGACTTTCATATTTAAAATTATTGGAATCTGTTCATTACCAAGGTCTCAGGCTCGCTCTCGGAGCTTTAAATACCACACCTACAGCAAGCCTCTCTGTAGAGGCTAAAGAATCATTACTATATAGCCGTCGAAATAAAATGGCTTTGTAATACACCATTCAGCTAAGGTCAAATCCTTCAAATCCTGCTTTTTCCCTGTATTTGACCTAAAATACAAAACCTTGTTTCAAGGCAAACCAAAAACTATTCCATCATTTGGTAATCGAATTTCTGCTCTTTTACAAAACACAAATATTGATGTTAATCCAATTCCAGTCATTTGGAACGATAGAAATTCCACTCTGGCTTATGAATTCATCAGAAGTTGACTTTTCACTTAATGAATCATACACAGACAGTTACACTTTTCGTTCATCCTTCTCGAAATCGCAGTTAAAATATGAAACATTTTTACATTCATATACTCATGGTTCAAAAGATAATAAGGTTGCTGCGGCCATGGTTACACAAGATGAAACTTATGGTGCCGGCTACCGAACAACGCCTCAATATTCTCGGCAGGAGCGAGAGCTATCTACCTCGCTCTTAAATATACTCAAAGAAACAAAGTGCTGAGAGTTGTCCATTCAGACTCTCTTTCTGTACTGCACAGTCTTAGCAATAGAAATATCTAAAATATTTTCATTCGTAATACCTTAATGCTATATCATGAACTTGCTTTTAACTTTCATTTTGCTTTTTGCTGGGTTCCTTGGCACATGATAATACCAGGCAATGAAAAAACAGATCGTGCCGCAACGGAAGTTTTATCGCTACCACCTACTGATTTTAAACCATTTATTAAACAAATTTCAAAAGCTCAGTGGCAAGAGGATTGGAATACCTATATCAAACAAATTGCACTCCGTTAAACCTGTTATCGGTGAATGGTCAGAGAGACAACCACCATGACTAAGTTGTCCTTGCCCGTCTTCGGATGGGTCATAAATACCTTACACATTCATATATGTTGAAAGGCGAAAATAATCCTTGGTGAATAGGATGTGATGAGCCATTCACCCTTAAACATTTTTATTGGACTGCATTAACCTTCTTTCTACTCGAGATTATTTTGATCCTAACATTAAATGTCTAAAATCCCTTTTTCAAACTTTTGAGATTTGTTAAATTCTACATTTCCTGAAAGATGTTGTTCTATATAATAGACAATGACGTAGCATTTTAATCTTTTGTGTATACATACCGATTAAAGAATTTTAACATTTGTCTTTTACCTTTTGGCTTGTTTAATGTTTCCTTTTAGATCGTTGTGTCTTTTACCGTTTGATGGCCCTAATGACCTTTTATGTGTTGACATGCCGTTAAGAATGTAATAATAATGATGATAATAATGATATAAATAATAATAACCTTTGGTCATATTTGGATATTGATAATGCTACCACTCTAAGGTACAGTATACTACCGTAGGCCTTGATCAAGACAGCCCACCAGGTCACGTTATACTGACAACGGATGAACCTGTCGTTACACTAACATTATGCTGAACGTTAAGCACTACGTCTTTGTGGAAAGAGTCTTCATCACAGGGGAAAATACTCAACTCATTTCTAAACATGTGAAGGGAGATAATAGGGAGGATAAGGATCTTTGGAAAAAAAGAAAAAAAAATACAGATTCCAAGTTAAGTCGTCTTTAACGGTGAAGAAATGGTGCTGTTGGTACATTTCTTACGCCTGCGACTCTGGCAACTGCATGACTTCGACACACTGCGATGTGTTCATATCAGCCTCCTGTGATAGTGAAGAAACGAAGCCAACTTTATTAAGTGCTACTTCACTTAAGTATACTACCGAATGCTGTCATCTTCTCAACATGCGAACCAGTCTTTCTGAATGTTAAGCAGAGAAGTAACCACTATTTTTGCAGCCTTGGGTATATCCATTATTGTATTATGACGATGTTAGCATGGTTTTCATCAGGATTGGTCGTTTTTACTATGGCATTTTTGGATTTTGTCATTGTAATCAGGGATTTTATGGGATTATTTTATGTCATTGTTATCAAGTGTTTATGTCGTTGCTTATCTGGCTACTTTCTGATAAAATCGTTTTTACTATTGATTTTTATAGAATTTTGTCGCTGTTACTACGCCATTTGAAGGACTATGGCGTTGTGATTTAGGCTTTTAAAGGATGGTTTTGTTACGATTGATTTAACAGCATGGTGTCTTTTTACCATAGATTTTATAGGATTGTGTTGTTATTACGGATTTCATTGGACGAAATTGTTGTTTCTTTAGCTACTATTGGACGGTGTTGACTTTTATTTTATAGTTATGGATTTTATAGGATATCGGGCTGCTTTGTCAGTACTGACGTCTTTTGTTGGATTTTGTTGTAGTTACGATGGTTTTGATTAAATTTTGTCGTTTCAGATCTCCCAAGAACAAAATAACTGCGTCGTTGTAATTGATATCAGTTTGTTTATCAGCTTACCATTCTAGTTAAGTGTCATTTACCACTAAAGAAAGAAGTTTTTGTTTAACATATACTTGTGCTAATACTCTCAGGCCTGTGTCCCGCCTTACTCCACTGCTCTGGGGTCAATGCAACTCTGATTTATCATTATAAATAGCCCTTAGTGATTACTTAATCATCATTAAAATAGCATTACACTTGTCAACTCTTTTAAATGTCGTAGCACATGGCACATAAACCTTGGGTTTGTTTCAATAAATTGTCACTAATTACACATCCACATGCGTCACCGCTATTACACTCAATGGAACCCCTCCCCTAAATCCTAAATAAGTTAGCCGAATATACCAGAAAATTGCATTGATTTGGTTGTGCTATCGTAACCCGTGTTGCTGACCTACTATTTGTCTTGTTCGCCAGTTTCAAGTAACGGTTGGAGTGCACCTTCAACAAAGTCTAGTGGACAACTTCTATTTTGAATTGATCTATTTCAATTTCTTTAATTAACAGCAAATGTTAGCTCGATCAAGTTTATTGCCAGGATGTAGTGGAGGTTAGGGACATTTCTATAGCTGTTTTCATCATCAAACAGTCCACCGTGGCGCCATTCATTGTAGGATTTGACAGAGATCGACAACTCTTTTCATTATTGTAGGTTGGTCAGCATTGTCAGCTAGCATCAAGAGACATAAAGCTGTACCACCACTATTGAATGCACACGCATAATACCGACTCATTGGGTTTATTTGTACTTAAAATCCAGCGCAGTTTGAAAGCGGATCTCATCCAAGATCGAACATTTGAAAATTTCATTAATCAAACAATACCATCAAGCATGCCTAATGCATGATTTCTTTATTTGGAATATTACTGTATCTAATTAAACAACAAAATAAAATATATCTTTTAAGGTTTATAGAGTAGCTATTTATCGCGAATATAGCTTGGGACGTGTCGGTCATTTGACAACAGATATATTGTAAGGAATGCAGTTAATACTTTAAATTCTGACTGGAAAGTGATGGGATCTATTAGAATAATTTAAGAGCGAAATTGAGCGTCATTGCATTCACTTCTCGATTTTAAACTGCTTTCAATTAGTTAAAGCACATCCAAGAGGAAATGAGATTTATTTCGTTATGGGAAAATCTATATAATATTGGTCCATGTACAACTCTGACAGTACAGAACCAGATTTGTCAACAATGGTTGCAAGAAAGGCATTCGCTCAGGTGCATATTGTGTAATTCTTCTGTGCCTGAAGAAATTCAAAATTCAATAAAACAATTTTAGGACTTACCAATTCTAGCGCTGCATATAAATATATAACCCTCGATATATGTTAAAATCAGGTCTCGAGACCGCTTATCGCTTTTAGGGCTCTTAAATAAAATAAAATTCAATAACATATGATAAATTGTTTTAATCTGAGTTAATTGTTGGATTAAACAGTTTTATTTCACAACCTGGATGATCAGAGAGACAATATTGCGTGCTTGGCAGAATATCCATAATAAATATACATTAAGGGGATAGTAGCATATTTCTTGAAAATCACGTGTTTCTTACGAGCTCAATTTACTTTCAAACATACGTTAAACCCGACAAACTTTGGAATTACTCGACGTTTAAGTATTATAATTACTGCCCTCATAGTTTTGTTAACATAGATGGATTCTGTAACTTTTTTTGACGTAAGCGTGACAGTTTATCAAAATGTATTTTACTACACAAGTGTCACAACAATGCTTTAACACAAAGTATTACATCAATATATAGACATAATTAAAAAGAAGAATAGAATAAGATTACCACTTAAATATGCATCAGTTATTTTTGACGCTCCGAACCTCTCGTTAAATATCGTCGTTGTATACAATAATATGCAATGGCCAAGAAAGACTAGATACAAGTACAATACGTGTCATCATACTTATTTATAATTTGGAAGTATTTGAAATCTCTTGGTAAGTTCTATTCAAGACATAAGCGGTTTTAGTGTATTTCTTGAAGTTTTAGTCCCCTTGTAAACTTGAACAAAGCTGTTAACAGACACGTAATATATATAACTATATAAGAAGATCATGCATATTTATTTATTTATTAAGCGGAAGACTTGACAACTGTTACATTACATTAAGCCCGGGCCCGGAAAACCCTTCCGGAGTTTCGTCGGGTTTCCCTTTCTCTCCATGATAACATGATTTTCATTAGTTCTATCAATTTGTCTTTTCATTATTTTCGTTAGTTTCATTGAACTTTCATTAGTGCGTTTCGTTAGTTCTACAGAATAAAACGTGTCTGGCATCAATCAGATAAACCAGTCTTTGCGATCGAATGGAAGATCGATCAATCCTGATTTAAATGAAGTCATTGTGAGAGACGGCGTAGGTAGAATAACCAGCCGCACCTCATTGCCTTTGGTGCTGTACATCCGTACTTGCCCCTACCGCATTGTCGTCGGTATGGGGATAATTTGCATAAAAATTACCATTCATATCACGATTTATTCTCGGTTCTATCGAAAATATCGTAAATTAGATTTATCTTTCTCAGCTGTTTTTTTGAAAAGGTACGTAATCTATTAGTCATTGATTTAGATATAATTGCAGAAAGAAAACGATATATTATTATAATACATCGCTGATTGCGCAAGCTTGATTATACTTGATTATAGTGTTGTATCAAAGAGTCTGCGATGATTTTGAGAGCTAGTTATTCCATCGTAAACCAGTGACTCTGTAGTAGGAAATTATCGAAGAGTTATATTTGTCGTCGCTTAAAATTAAGCTTTGTTGTAATTTATTGATTCGACTATATAACTGTAGCAACACCTAATTTGTCCCTACCTAGTCTGTAATACATAAGAGATCACAAGATGTCGGTTTCTTTCTGATGCAATTGGCTTCATCGATTTCAGTTTCGAAATTAAGGACACGAAAGTTAGTTTATGATTTTCAAGGACTAAAGAGATTGAAACTTAATTAGTTATTTATAAGATGTTGACTCTACAATATGTGATTTGGTATACTTATTATATAAATGTTAAAACTGTATGATTGACCCCTATTAAACCATATCAAGTGCACATAATGGTGAAGTATGTATTTCAACGTAGATAATGAATTATCATGTGACGTTAATGGTTTATATAAGATACAGTTACCATGATATACTATTTGTATATTGCTGTGCTGGGGAATATTGGAAACACTGGTCCTTCTCAAACACATGCAGGACAATGATAACATTTACTTACCCCTGTAAAGCCATAGGGAAAGAAACCCGGCGGGTCCGTCCAGTTCTCGTGTCGAACGTGGAAAAAGCCAACACACATCAAACATAGGATCACGAGTCCGTTGATAAAGGTAAATATACAGCTTATTACTGCAGAAACCTGCACATCAAACAGATAAAATACTCTGAATAAGCATGAAGTACCACGCAATTGTTAAAACCCACAGCAACATTTTTAAATATCTTGATTCTAGTAACTAAAATAATATTCGATCTTACTGTTCAGTACTTCAGTACAATGGTTTAACACGAAAAACTCATTTCTCTCTTCTTATGAAAGTTTTTTTTCTCTATTTCTTACTTTCCCTCCAGTATGAGTTTATTCGGGTTGCTTCAATCATATCAATGAAACCATCATGTTAACTGTTACAAGAAACGGAAATGCTGTTGTGAAACGAGGCTGTTTATGTTATGGCGTATTCTAATATGTCTATCCAATTAGCAGAAATATGAATGTGTTTACCTTGACATCAAGAATGACAATACCCAAGGCAACAATTACGAGAGCACAAGCGACAATATCTGGGCTGTCTGACGCACCGGGACCTAACGACCAGTGAAGCTGTTCTTCGAAGTATCTATAGAGACAGACAAAAATGGAGTAATTAATAACTTTCCAATAACAATTTCTGAAACACATAATCGGAGCGAAAATCAATTTTTAGAAATTTCATAGAAATGATGTTCATACACATATATTTACATTTGCGCTGTCACCCCATAAATAATGCATGACAGAAAAAATGTCATTCGCCTAACCGAGAAATAATACAAAAATTAAATGTTTTCAAAATGCTAAAAAAAGAAAGTGTATGAAGTTACAGAAAAAAGTTTTTCTGTCTTTATTTATAAGAACAACAAAATATCGTCACGTCTGTCTTTGGCCTGAACATAGATCGTGACGGACAAAGCAGACAAGCCAATAACAGAAAACGGTACTTTGAGGATCCCTCACACCTGTCTTGGTTTAGAATGGACTCGGTGAGGGTGAAATAATTTCAGATGATGATATATTGTTGGGCAATTAACACAAACGTTGGAATTCTGACAAATAACGAGTTCATGGATGTAGCTTTGACTTCAGATCGCAGTTGACACACACGTTCAAACAGGTTACAGCCGGCTGGCGGAGCCGTATCATAGCAGTATCAACCGTGCCATTGAACAGTGTGAATGAAACTGATGATCGGGGATTATTTTTAACGTTTTTATTACAAATATGTTTATCTGTTATTGTACCCAATAAGAAAGTACAAACTATCCAAAAGAAACAATTAAAAAAACTATAAATCTAAATTTTCTCAACCGGTCTATATTTTTTTTATTGTTGACAAACACCAAATGACATCAAGCTTGTTATTGCTGAAAGCTTTATTTTTCTGTACTGCTTGTCGCTTGCTTAGAATTTCTAAGTGAAAAAAGTGATATAACATTATAGATTAAACTTTTTGTAAAACGTTCATGGTGTTATGAAAGTTCAGTGCAGCAGCTGTTACATCTATATTGGCCATGAAGCCTTGCGTAATGCTAAATGTACGTGTAACCGCTGAACTTCCATAGCAACATGGAAGTTAAAAGAACTTACTTATAATCTAAGGGATAATTGTAAATCTTTATGTCTTTTTTGTCATCAAACTTGCTGTCCGCGAGGTTTGTCGAAACCCACATACCGCGTTTCAATTTATTCGAATAGGGGCGCGGGTCATAATATACACGTGCGTTATGTCCTTTCAAATAATCATATGTATTGACATTCCGAAAAAGTATTGATATCGGATCAAGTGTAACCCTCAACCCCAATTTTAGATTTTGACATTTCTTTCCAATCAATTTAGATGTTCCTCAATCGCCACAAAATCAAGTTTAAAAAGAATACACTGGTACTTATGTGATAGCACGAAATAATTCAAGTGGAATTGATTCGGCTGCGAATAAAGACAATAGAATATGGAAATGCGACAGTGTAATCAGCGTACTTGACATTTAATTCAGTATGAACTTCCATGATTGTAGAAGTTGTCTCGAATTATGTCTTGATTCCCTGTTGCTGCGTTTGATTCAGATTATGTGAAGGAAACAACGTTAAGATACTTGTATACGGAAAAGCTCGGGATAGATCAATGGCAGAGTAACACCAGACAAAACCCCAATTGTTTTCAATTATTAAAGGTCTTAGCTGTGAATCCATCGTAAGTCAAATTATCACGTTTCTTGTATCTTAAATCACCGGAAAAAGAATTATTACCGTCTACATTGTTACAACGGGCGGCAGTTTCCATCATCACAGTCTTGTCTGTTCGGAATAACATGACTCTAGTTTCCAACGGATGTAATTTCCTTCTTGCATATTTGTAAAGCTGTTCTAATAGCAATAAGAAAATGGATTTTTCTATAGGTTTTGTGCCATCATTTGATGTACATATGATATAGAGATACATATATACACCTGACAATCTTTTAGATATAACTTATGCATTTTTTGCATGATGTGACTAGTACACCTCTCCATCTAAGTATTATTTCTTTCGATCGGATTGGATTTTCCATTTACCCTCTGTAGTTTTATATTTAGACCTCTAACACTGTCAACGAATCAGCTGTGTTGAAGCCTCTTTGTTTGGCTTAACTGTATCTAAATTTGCTTTTAAATGTGCATTTTTAAATATCTTGTGTAAAGAGCTGTTTTTTTTCATTTATGTGTCTTAAGAACAGTATCAGACCATTTGTTCTTTGTTTTTTAATTTTAAATGTTTGGTAAACATGCGCATTTTCATGATTCATCTCTCGAATATGCGTATTTCAATTATAATTAAAACAATGTTGAAACTACGTTCTTTGTCTTGAAACACGCTTATTTAAATAATTAATTTTATAAATTCCAATTAAACAAATTTTCCTTGCAACATGTGACAATTACATTAAGAAATGAATTATTCTGATTGAATTGTATATAAGGAAATGGCAAAAGAAAATTGATGAACGATGAATTATTCGTCGTATATTATTACTGAGAGACAAAACTGAGTGAAACTCTTGATTTTAAAATGCAATTTGAGATAATTTATCTAACAAAGCACTTTATTTTGATGATGTACATTGCAAAAATTTCGGAAAATGTTCGGTTAATTCAATCGATTTCAAGAAATGTTAATTTATAGAGGGTAATTGAAAACGATCAAATGATACGTTGATGCATTTTTTTCGATGCAAGTTTCAGACCACTGATCAAATGTAATATTTATGACTTTATCGGGAATTCGATGCCTTCTTTAACAAACAATCCATTTCATTAACATGATTGCTGCGTTCATCGCCACATGAGCGACCTTGGTCATTTTGTGTGCGAATGTTTCCATGTTATGGCCCCTGGCTAAACGTACCTCACTGAACCACATACAAGAAGCCGTTTCATGCCAACTAGTGCAATTAGACTACAGAGACAGATCCTTTTCTCACCTTCCCGACAAACAAACTGCCACGTACCTCGGATTTCCATTTGAATTTACGTATACCACGGACTGAAGTATGACTGCCTCTGTATATCATTCATTTGTACAGTTTTGATTGACTGATTAGAAATATGTAATGTAAAATGCATTCGTATTTACGAGTTCAAAAATGCAAACCAAAACTGAGTTTTTTTTTCAGATATGAAATTTAAGTTTTTATTTGACGATAATTTTCAATTAAACCTTAAAAGACTTTGTGTTTTTATTGGGAAACCAGACTAACAAAGTTATCATTCGAATCATGACGTCAACCACGCTGTTATTTATTTTACACACATTTCTACAAAAAGTCACATATCAAGTTCCCTTTAAAGCTTTTAAGCAAAACTATAAATAACATAGTATTTAAAAACTTAGGTTTCATACATCGTTAATGACCTGTATTCAGATTCGCGATTGACATAAGTTGGATTTCACAGAAAATTTCGTCCCTTGCGTGAACCACAAAGTTGTGGATAACCTTTGATCATGTGTTATAGGTCCAGAGACAAATTTGTCAGTCTTGTCGTTACAAACGCTGACACAACACGTTTTGATGTGCCTATTGGGATTTGCTGGAATGGACACCAATAACGATACGCATGTTACACAAAGGTTAAACAGTTATGTGTAATTTGACGTTCGTGGTTAATCTTTGGGTCTTCTATGGCTTATGTGACATTGTCACGCATATCATTCCGCGGATTGTGACGTCGAAGCGATCATGCGTTTCAAGAGATGAATGTTAGGTAATTTCATATAGAAGAATCCCATGGCACTGTAACACAGACCACTAACAATGTCTTTCTTCTTCGTGTAAACCTTTCTTTAGTTCATAGTTCACCCTTATTACATCATATGTGAAGAGTCGCTTTCATTTTCATTTTTAGGTTAGTTCGCCAGATACTTTACATTATAAGATGCCGACGTCTGTTTTAATGAAATGAAAATACAATGATATGACGATTACTTACATGTACATTGCAATACCCAATTATTTTTGAGACTCAGATATTTGAGTCCTGAACTCATGAGATTCACCCAAATTTTAAGGACCACCTATATATCTTAGTATAGTAAAATGTGTTCCGGACTCGCCTGAAAAGATCCTACAAAAATACTGATATTTACAAAAGGAGTTACTATGTTACTAGCTTCTATAATAATTTTGTTGTGTGTGATTTATTTGCGATTGTAATTCATATTAAAAAAAAAAGTTCCAATTTTGTTTCTAACGCAGAAGCCAACATTTATGTCCTTACATTTCCATTCAAGTCCGCGGTCAAACTTAACATTCGGGTTTCCCGACTTTAAACGAGCACCTCTTCTGTAAGCCAATAGCATGGTCGATAACATCATATATGGCTTTATGATGAGATTTTGAACATTTCACTAAAATAATCAGGACCATATTTCAATGCCGTGTTAATGTATCGTAATAAGTAAATAAGTCCATATACCTATTAATTCGTGTTTTTGCCTACCTATCGACCGTCCCGTTCATCAGTACGTTTAAGTATTGGCTCCACGCCTTGGCCGCTGCTGCTGCTCCTATGATGTGCTCTAGTACCATTGTCCATCCTACAGTGAAGGCACACAATTCTCCGAGCACGGCGTAGGTATATAGGTAAGACCCGCCTGCACGTGGAAGACGCATGGCGAACTCGGCATAACATATGGCTGAAATGTTTAAAGAAGCAAAAAATGTTTATATTTTCAAAGATGTCTATGATACGATATATATACTCTTTTTTCAAATATGAAATGATTTCCGCCATTTTGGAGTACATTGGAAAGGTTGTTTTCCATATCGTTTTTTAACATATCCCTTTTTATTTTTATTTATTTTTTTTCTGATGCGATTTAAAATATGGTTTTCAATACTTCCTTCATTGAAAATCACATCGAATGCCAGACATATTTATCTGCTCGCTGGATAAACCTCTCTCGAATATTCGACAATTAACATGTTAGATATGTACACAGTACAATGCAGTTCATCGAATTCCAGTTCTAAGCACCGCGTTGCATTCTTTTTTCTCTTTTGATGAGAAATGCATATGTAAATGTATATGTTAGGTAACTTTTCGCTGGCCGATTATTACGGCATCACAACCGAAGGATAAGTACAGGTTTTTACATTATCTGCAGTGGCACCAAATTATTTTCTGTCGTTATTGCCCCTCCCTCTCCATTCCTTCGCTGCGTTTACTGAATTGACTTAAGACACCATATTGCGACCATATATATCTACAGCAGTTGTATTGCTCTTTGAGCCATGGCTCTCCCGCTGATTTATATAGAAACTTTTTTTCAGTTTGCATTTTGTATATCTTATCCACTACAATATGGTAAACTTGGTCCGCAAGACATAATGTTTAGAAGCAGATTGGTAGGTTCCGGGCGATGGATGATGAGATCTCTAGCGTCTATACTTTTAATCGAATGTTAACAGCACACACATTAACTCGTTATATTGTATAATACTGAAACTTTCCTAAAATATCCTTTGTTTTTATTTGCGAAGAAGAACTATATAAGTTGTAGTTCTGACCTGATGTAGTTTCCCTCAGCAAAATCCAATATTTCCTGAATGAGAGAATGTTTCGTTCCTCAAAAAAATGTTACAACAATATAGAATATTTGAGTAATTCAAAACGAATAAATCTATGTCTCTGATACAACAAAATACACGAGTGTATAGTCAGGAAAATGATTACACCTCAGCTTCATCACCAAAAGCTAAGACTTCCGATATTTCAATTAAACAAATGGCTCACACATTAACAGCATTACAAACGGTAGTGTTTCAGCTGAATGAATCCATTTGTACATATGATGCCTGATTTATGTCCTATGAAGCTGTTTATGAAGAAAATCTCGTATTATTGGACAATAAAATACACATTAATAGTTTTAATCGCGGTATTATTGTATGATGATAACATGACCATTACTCATAAAACAATTATTGACAAACCGAAGCAAACTGAAGCGGCAGTGTCAAATACAATCTGTATATGAACACTATTGAAGTGAACGAAAGTTCTCTCATATCATAAAATATTAGGCTTTTATTCACGTTTTCACCTTAAACGTTTTGAAGCTTTACATGTGGGAGTTTTCTCGTCATTTAATTTGCTCGATGTTTTACCCATTTGTGCGCCTACTGTGGCTTCAATAATATTGTTGTATACAAGGCTAATGTCGGCAATAAAGCAGAAAACGCTAACTTTCCCAGAACATATGGTCTTATTCTCCTTGTAATTTGGCAGAAGTAGGCATTTAAATCTTTCTTTCGTTCCTATTTTTACGTAGATTAATTTGATTTCGTATTATAATTATGTTGACATGTTGGTATTTTTATGTTATTTCTGTTTTGATGAGCTTATACCTTGAGTGATATAATAGAATAGAGAAAGATGGCAATATAATAAAAATGATCCTGTACCTGCATCTCCTTTGATACGTTGTGCTATTTAAGGACGAACACTTCGTGTTCGTTTTATGCAAAAGCAATAATTACTTTTCATATAGACCATTCTGTGGTCGTGGCTGACAGGCAGTACACTTATTTCCGTGTAGTTCGACACGTTATAACATGGTATAGTTTAATATTGCTTACAATCAACAAAGTTTTTAAAACTTTGATTAACAAACTTTTTCTTTTGTGTATTCTTAAATAAATAGACAAGCTTATCACAGAATCGTAGCAATGACGTCGCTGCTTATTTTGCGTGGGGTATATAATTGATATGGTTGAATCACGTAGGACTGGACTTAAGACGTATCATTACCTGATAACAGAGCTGCTACACCAGAAAACAAGACGGACAGCACAGTAGAAGGACCAGTCTGATGCTTAACCACGTGGGTGATGATCACATAAACACCAATGCCTAGAGATCCACCAACACCTTCAACCAATAAGAATGTACCGGATTAAAATGGTAGCGTCATCAGTCAATTAAGTGCGTTTACGAACGACACTTTTCTTCAACCACATTATTATATTTGTTGTATCTTTGTTTTAATCTTTGGCCGAATAAAAATTCATTTTGGTTGCCATGTGCAGACGAAAAACACAGATGGCTAGCTCAGTGTCTAAATTTAAATAAAATTTTGAAGTCGTTCAGTCAATGCATTGAATGCACAAATACATAAGCATTTATGTTAATGTATATCGATATCAGGCTCCATGTTATACAAATCAATTTGTATTTTGTATATCTATTCAGATTAATTATGGGTAACAAAAATTACACCTCTTTTCATGTCTTACTCGATTTACTTAGTATTGATTTACACCACCTTTCTGAAATGTTTATTGTGTACACGTTGGAGTAAGTGCAAATCTCCATAGACTAGCAATTTATCAAATCCTTAGTCATAAAACGCTTTGTCAAAATCGATCAATAACCGAAGTAACAGTGCAACAGCTAAAATGAAGATTCTGCGAAAACAGCTTTCTTATGGAAAGGTAAAAAACTTTTGTTATATGATAAAAGCGTTCCTGATTCCACATGAGCTTGTTGAAACTCGTTCAGAAATGAGTATATTGGTTCAACGTGACCTCGTTAAAAGGAGTATTTCTCGTCTGGTTTAATCAATGCAGTATGGAACATATGATATCATGAACGCAAAGTTGATCAGGTAATTAATTCTTGACCATTTTTTCATTCCAACTTTTACGTTTCGTGGCATGAGAATATTTCATAAAAAAAATGAAAAAAAAAAAAAAAAAAAATGATAATCGCAATTCTTATTGGATACGTCAAATCACACGATGTTGTCACTAAGCAATCGCATTTTGGAGCGGCGAGACGAAATGGACCCAGACAATCAGTTGGCAAGAGACGAAAACGTGAATTTATGGAATGGAATAAACCAATTACCTCTAGCTTTACATGTTTTTTCCCGTTGATTTATCAAGGAATACCTTGCTACCAAATATAATACTGAAACAGTAAGCGGTTTACATATATAACAGTTGCTCGGATGACGAAAGAAATGAATGAGGATTAACATTCGGCAATAACTATTGATCAGAAGTTTATTCATTAATCACAGACAATTCTTACATGACAATATATCCTAGAGGGATATTAACACAAACCATTGTTTAGTCTTCGTTTGTTCTTAAAGTTCGATACATCCCCTTTTTACTTTTTTCACTCTTTATTATTTGAGATATAAAAAAATCCTTTCCAAATAAGGAAATAATATTTTTGATATTTGATTGTTTGTCAGCATATTTCTGATCAGGCCCAACATCAAGGACATAATCTAGAGCCTACAAGATAAAGCGATTACAAAGGTACATGTCAAAATTCAAGATTGGCGCCTGGCAACAGTTGTCCTTATCTATTTCGACAATCAAACTTATCGATCAATAGGAACATCTATATGCAAATGTGAAAGATTCTCCCTGTACTTCTCGAAGGTAAGTGATGAAAAGAATGGTTTACAGACGGACAGACTCGTTCAAGTGTGTTTGGGTCTTGTATTCCCCGTTTATTCCGTACTTAGCGTGCGTGTGGATTGCATTAAATGGGTTTGTTTTTACAGAAATCTCTTGTAAGCAACGAAGTGTAGTTGAAATTTCTTGTATACCTAAAAGTTTATCATTAAACCTACAAGTTGAATGAACGAAAGTGCACGCCACTAGTTGTGTCCGGTCGTATGGCGAGACGGACGGCAGCCATGAAGAGCCCACCATCATAAGTTGAATAAAATATAAACGATGAGGAACAAAATATTGAATCGTTAACAGGAGAAATCCTGAATTTATCATTATCATTATAATGGCCCGTCAAAAGGTCACTAGGGCTTTCAACCGGTAGAAGCCACAGCGAGCCGAAAACATAAAACGAAGGAAAAGGTAAAATGCAAATGCTAAAAATCTATAGGGTTATCTAAATGGTTATTATCACAAAAGATTAAACTGGGAAGCCATACTCTAAAATGGTAAGTCATATTCTTTAATATAGACCAACATCTTTCAAATGACCTTGAATTCTATAAATCTCAACAGTTTCAAAAAGGGTCTTTAGACTTGTAACATTACAATAAAAAAAGACAAGGTCTATGCAGTCCAATGAAATGTTTAACTTTGAATGGCGCATCATATCCCATGCACCGAGGGTTATCTTCGCCTTTCAACATATATTAATGTGTAAGGTATGTATGGCCTATCTGAAAACGGGCAAGGACAAGTTCGTCGCGATGGTTGGCTTTGTAGCATGGATACTATTCACCGATGATAGGTTTTACGCAATGAAATTTACATCGGTATATTGATTCCATTCCTACTGCCACTGAGATGTTAAAAATTGTTTGATAAATGGTTTAATATCAGTAAAATGAAGTTTAAAAACAACAGGTGGTAGCGATAAAGCTGCCATTGCAGCGCGATCTGCTGTTTCATTGCCTCGTATACCCATGTGCCCAGGAAATTCATGATATAGTGTTAATGTATTATGAATGAAATGTGTGAAACGAATTGAATAAGTAGCCACTCCTCCTAGTTAAAACAATGTAGAGCAGGCTTCAATTCAAGGAGGCTTACTCAAACATTGCATTCTGCCATAAACACATTCACTTGACATATGACCAAACATTACAAACATGGTGAGGCCTTACGTGACAATAGGGTGAATTTGTAATGGTATGCCAACTGAGTGTCCGTATTATGTGATCGAGCGGATTGTCTTACCGGGGACCTTCGGCAGTGTACTTCAGTATGATAGCACTACAAAGAAGGCTTCAGTTAAGACTATCACAAGGAGACTTACTTCAGCATTGCATCCTGCCATAAACATATGCACTTGACATATGCCCTAACCTTACAAACATAATGAGGCGTTACATGACAATAGGGTGATTAATAATATGAAACTATGTGTTAAAACAACACGAATAAATTGGTGAACAAACTAATGAAGCGGAATTAAGCGAAAAAAATAATAGTATGTAGAACAAACGACGTTGAAGCTCTAAAGCAAACAGTCTTCATTTTTTGTGGAATAGCCCTCATCTGTCAACATGAGAGACCTTTCTTGACAATCATAGAAACATGTTATCGTTAAGCCCCTGGGAGTTGTGCTGACAGGATGTGTTACCAGACAGTGATAAATATCCGCTATATATATTACTTCGACAAACACATAATAGACCGAAAACAAACATCTAAAACTAATTACAAGCATCTCTGCAATTCGGTCGTTTAATTAAATTACCCAAGGGAGCAAAATCTAAATTTGATTATTGTGAATTTCAAATTACAACAATCGTGCGGCATGGCACATGTAATTACATTATCACTACCTAATTAGCTAACGTCACCCAGCACGTGCAGCAAAAGTCACATGATAATCACATGCAGTGTGGAATACCATCACTAAAACAATTACATGGACAGGTCTGTGTTGTATGAACATCAAATCGAGATCTAGACGTTGCTCCATTTGCAGGTATCAGCAGTTTCATTAACTTCATACATGAACTGCTGTCCTTTATGTGTTTGCCTTACGTCTCAGAGGAGACATGATTCCGATCATAACGTGTTCTCTTTCACGACCTTGACCTGCGCTAACGAGATATATGGGAAAATATAGCCACTCTTGCAATGTCATTTGTCGGTAAACCTGCCGAACATTGTTTTAAAATATCTACTACCCTTTACACAAAAGCCTTACTTTGAAACCTGTTGTCATAGACGCATTTCCAGCCATTCTGAAAATTGTGTTTCAGTTTGGTAAGTGTTATATATACCTAGTCCCTGGCCAGAGACGATTATCAAAAGACATATGTCGTGTTAGCAATGATTATGTTCATTTGTTATACTGACCGAGCTTTAGTCTTCGTTTTGTGCCTTCAGCTTACGGAAAACTCGTAACTCAATTAGTGCGGGACCTTTAGTGCGTTAGGAATAGTTGTTTCACATCCGCAAGACCATTAAGGTTACATTAAGTTAGTTTATCGTCTGTATATATCAGCTGACCTACAACTTAAAGTAGATTTTAAGGAGCCATTCTAGGCTCGTTCTTTGCAAGATTTATATTTTTTTTTTTTTGTCTAGAAATTTTGAGTATGACTTTCGATGGCGGGCATATTATCTTTTTAATAAAATTCGTGATCAAAAGCACTTTCGCGGGGTGTAATTATTCGATATTGTCATCCGAGTTTGGTTTTGTGTTATGTGCCAGGGCATTTATCGCGTAAAGTGTCCGTGATTATTTGATCATTGTAGGTCACCTGAGACTTTGTCTCATGGACCAATGTCAATGCAACTTTCAGAAACCTTTCTTTGACAAACGTAAAACAAATTTGTGAATAATTTGATAAGGGTAGGAGATCAAACTTAACCAATGTTTCTCTCAACATCCATGTATGGTTGCAACACAAAATCACAAAAGGAAGGAAGAGTATTGACATCCTTCATACAAATTGTAAATTTCATGGACCAAAGGTCTAACATTACCCCGAGAGGGAAAAGTTACTATAGTTAATATTGGAAATTTAATTCTTAATAATTACTTGTTCAATTACAATTGTAAATATTTCAAACATGGCTCTGGTTGTGTAAATGGGATGTCAGCGCAATGTTATGCACAAAATAATTCAGAGTGAGCCACTGGGGCTAAAGGGTGGAACCAAACAAGGTAGAATTGAACAAAATATTTTCAATACCCGGATGTGGTAGAATCAAATATTATTTGAATAAATGTAAGGGTCACTCAGTAGTTCAACGAAGTGTGAATTTCAGGATCGCAGTATTCCATGAGAGGTGAATATTTGATGTCGATTATATTTTGTTTAAAATCTGTTTCCTTTCAAATTTGATAAGAATAATAAGTATACGATAGTGAAGTGATGGTATGCATCCAATATTTGTTGATACCAGGGCTGATGATTTGAATTTCAAAATAAAACTTTATTAACACCTAGGTATGGTAGTATCAAATGCTTTATCGCAGCTATGAAATTCATGAACCGCGGGTACCCCTTTTTGTCGTGGGGAGTGTTTAGTTTATCAAGGTATATACAAGAAAATTTGCATTTGATTTCTAATAGAAATATGACAAACTCATTTGGAATTAGCATATTATATCGGTTGGTGGTATGCACATCCTGACCCAAAAGAGATCGGATTAACTCAAATTACAGATTTCAAAAATCTTCTCAAGATCCATTTATGGTAAAATTAAATACTCCACATTGAAGTATTTGTATTGCGTCACTAAGAGTATTCATTTAATGACATCGGGGACTCGGATCTCTTCCATGGCAGGGAGAAAAGTACCAATCGTTACGGGAAAAACTATTGTTCTGAGCGTAATTTCTATTAATTCAAACTTGGCCAGAAAGGTTAATATGAGATGACAGTGTTTGGATTAGTGACAGTTACTTTGGTATTTGACGTTTGTTTAAAAAACAAAAAAAGTATTTACAGAACACGCCGTTCACGTGCTAATGTTGACGAATAGTTAGAGTAATAATACAAGTCTGACCATAAACTGTAGAACACGTGACATGTTGATTTGATTGTTCACAACTTAATGCATTTTCACTTGACTTGCACTTTTGCAAGTTGTACGTTGTACCCGATATGTCAAACTGACAAAACTGTTGTTTTACTGTATATGTCGACCTCACCGCAAACACCACAAGTCGCTGTGTGGAACATTCCGGTCTCACGGCATTGTAGAATTGCATTATACGGTGCATGACTACATTACAATTAACAATGAATAAAGTTGCTGTGCGGGTCATTCCGACAAGCACAGCACTAACAAAACGTTGTATGGGTCACGACAACCTTATAATTAACATAACATCAACCCGTTGCACACCAAGTCGCTGTGCAGAATATACCAACTTCAACGCACTGTACAATTCGTGATACGGGACATGCCGACCTCACCATTCACAGTATATCAAGCGGTATATGCCAACATGGCCTTTTACACTACTAAAGTCGCTGCACGGGACATATTGAATTCACCATTAACACGGCACCAAATCGTTATTCGGGATATTAACACTATTGCCAGTTAGTGTATGGTAAATGTCAACCTGACGTCACCAATCGTTTGACGTTGTATCCAATGCATAAAATCGTTTAACCAACTTTTCTACAATTTTAATCTTTCGTGATAATACAAACTTTTTAAAATGTTTAGCATTTGTTGTTTGCCTTTTTTTATGTTGTTTCGTTTTTGGATCGCTGTATGTTTTTACCAGTTGATGGCCCTTACGACCTTTTTATGTGTTAACGAGCCATTAAGACTGTAATAACAGTAATAATAATATTCTACAATTCATAGTCTTGCTTCAGGACTGATCCATATGATATAAGAAAGGCAAGTTGGGCGAAAGTCACCAACCGTTTTACCCATGAAAGAAAATCTATTTTCGTAGTTTGTCATGGTAACTCTAAAACTAGATTTAAAGAATGCAATACTGACCTATTCCGACCAGATCAAAGATGTTGAGTCCCCTTTTGAGTTGGGAGTCCTTTAATGTCTTGTTATCAATTGTTTTCTTCCTTGCAATAGCACGACAAAACCGGCCTAGCGTCTCCATGTTACCTGTGAAGACAAAAACAGTATTTCTAGTTAATATTTAAAGTCTCGCTGTAGTTGAGATAATGCCACTCAGAAAAAAAGGAACAAATGTTCTTAAAACTACGGTATGCATAAATTGCATTTATACGAGATTTATGATGGTAAAGTGATGCATCGCTGCATTGAAAACATACGACATCTTGGATGTGTTTCGTTAGATTATGTATCCAGTTGTGAATTACCTCTATAGCCAATGTCATTATTGTCTTGTTTGGCAATTAACACAGTCTAGAAATGAAGTTTCAACGTATGATGACCATAGGCGGTTTATCAACTATGAAATCCTCATAGTGCCGAGTTAAACATACAGAACTTCAACGTGTTTTTTGGGAAATGCATATGCTATGTCGTCGTAATAAAAAGCGTATAAAATTATGAAATGATGTTGGTATGACTACGACCTTCTAATACAATAGTACGGTTACAAAGACAGCACAAGACTGACGGAAAGACCATACAAACAGACACAGGTATCGATCATGTACAACCGATCACCTTTTTGTGATCAATTTGTGAATCCAAAGTTAACAGGCAAAAACTACATTTGTATCAAAGTCGTTGCGTTGCAGATATGCAACTCAACGCAAAAAAATTATTAATGCGTGCGGTAGACAAAGTGAGCCGACACAAGCCCTTAATATTAATGATTAGTGGAACACAGGTCCCAGAATACGGCTCGCTCACACGTAACATGCAACAACCTTGCATTCCATAAATGGGTTAATGAGTAGCTAGGGGGAAATAGAGACAACAACCGAAAGTGATCTAATAAAGACTGGTGATGTTGGCTCACTATCTACAACTTTGTAATACAATCTGTATTGGTAATTGATTAATTTATTCATTTAGTCAAGGTTGATTTATACGTTGCCAAAACATTAACTATAATCCTTACTGATGTGTGAATAATATTCGAACATCGCGTTTTCATTTGACGATACGCCTCAAATTTCGATTTACACTAATCTTGATTGCATTATCAGACGAACGTAATATCAATCCAAGAAAATTCTGTTCCAAAGTATTGGTATAGATGAAGATGTGACGAATTGACCTGACATATCGAAGATTTCACTCTTAATGACAAGTCGCACAGCGATGACCCCCGCAACAATCCCCTGCGGGTAATGAAATCACAATAATTGCTTACCTTACAGAATCCTCTATCATTTTGCATCACGTGATAAATCATTGACTGTAGTCACGTGACGCAGACATTAATGTCGATTCATTCACCTGGGACAAGGGTTACATAACCTACATTGATTGGTCTGTCTGAATTCAGCCGACTCAGCTAGATTCGTCGTTATCAAATCTGATTCGTATCATTATGACATTTTGCGGAATGTTGCAGAGAGAAAAACACGTGATGATATATGTCGTAAGGTAGAAAAGCCTAGTCTTGTGTCATCACCAATCAATATACTGTTAATTATTTATTTTTCTCGAGCAATATAATTTTCACGTGAGGTAATAGCGTTTACAGCGAGGGAATAGATGTTCTTTTTGTGAATTTTTAGTAAACAGGAATGTGAACTTTTCAATTATAGCACATTACGTGCAGGGGCAATTGATTTTGTAAATATAACAGACGTTTTGATGAATATTGTTAATTTGTCTGGTCTTTGAAGTAAAGCCCGTGCCGGTTTTCTACAGGTGAGGACTTATTTGGAATACACTTGCAGGTAATAAATAGTAAGATCGCTGACATTTAGGGTTTTTATGTGGGCAAGCTCTATTGCCTTTCGTAGCAAGAAAACCAATGACTGAAACGTTTGACTGGGTTTTTTTTGTTTATTTCTTTATTTTGTTAAAATTCTCCCTAATGTTCGTATTGAAGGTGTTTGTGTCGCCAAGCAGAAATACGGTCACCTTCCTAATCTACTTTTGTGAACAACCTTGTTATAGGTCCCTTCCATTCTGTGCTGAACACTTTCCCGATTTTTGTCCAAAGAACAATTATGATTTTAACTCGATTTTTACCTCTGATGTATTCCTAAACACAAACTGATATTAAATCGGTGCGAACTAAAATGTTATTTGTCCTAGTCAGTCATCACTACAACACAATGTGCAATTATGTCAGTATAAATTAATTCTTCAACTAATGATGAACTTATTTTAAGGTGCAATGGCTTTACTCCTGCAATGAGATTTTACACCAATATCCGATTTTTTAATAGAATAATTTAAACGTCAGGTTATGTTAAGTTCTACCCATCACGATTTCAAGAAGTAGGTTTAAAGATCGTCTGTACTTTTATATAACAAATGCATACGCAGTGAAAGCCGATATTGGTCGCGAGACCACGTTTATACGCATACCATCCAAATATCTGATTCATTTGAACTACGTAGCGTCAGCCAATATTTTTCCCATTCTTACGGATGCTCTTTTGTGACTTGGTTTACAGGAATGTACTTTTCCATAGACCGAAAAAATAATCCTTTCTTAGCTATATCGTAAGCAAAGCACCGGGCTCAAAAAACGATAGCAGCGAAATAATGCAAACAAACTTGATATGTACTTAACATTTTGATTTAATATAAATTGGCATTTATTCAAAACAAGTATATACATTATATTAAAGATTAATAAGTGACCCGTCAACCGCCTTTCATGTTATCGTTGTTGATGGTGCGATGCCCGCGTAAACAAGAGATAATTCAATTCAATGTCCACGCGCAATAAGAAAATCCAGACTGATATCTATCTATTATATACATACAATGTACCGACCGTTGAATGAATACGATCTAACATATATCTTGTATTACAAACAAGGAACTATGACAGCAGGAAATGATAACGGGTTACAAAATCAATATCACTCGCAACCAAGATACGGCGACAACAAAAAACTGAAATGGAACGAAAAATTGTAGCCACGATAAAAAAATAACCATTATCAACCGTAGACAACATGGACGAACACATTAAATTAGGTTCGACATTAAAGGTTTTCAAGTGTGTACCATATATAAAAGTAACGCTGGGGGCTTTATCTTTGTACTGGCTTTGTAGCAATTGTGAGGTCAAACGAAAAGAGCATGCAATCAATTTTCAACTGTGCGGAACGGCTACGATTGAACAAACAAAATTTAAAGTCAATTACGCTGCGAAAGGAAAATAGTGAAAGACCGTTTCACGTACATATATATAAACTTGGGAGAGGGACAGTAGTATCACCTAATTATAATCTAAAAAAAACAAGACGAAATAAGCATCTATCTGAACAGACCAAAAAACGAAAACCTAACGAAATTTCAATATATTGCATGAGAATTAAGAAAATACACGACGGGGTAAGAATTAAATACACAATCAAATCAGATGATGAACATTCAGGACACAGACCATTTATTTCGTGTATAAGATTAATTGGCGTAACATTTTGTCGGGGACATGTAGAATGCCTTTATTTTCATTTAAGTCGAGCAATGTTTTAACGGAATTTTGATTCAATATAAGGAATGGTCAATATCACTAAGGACACCACAGTATATACTTTGTAACAAGCTAGTGACCATCAATATTAGTATGAATGGTTTTTAACAAAACTGAGTTTTCCTTTTTATAAAAATAAAGATTGTGTGCTCCTTGCAGTGTCGCCGTCTGTGTTTGGTGCTGTATGCAACCATGAGATACACTTTGCCTCCTAAATCAGCTTTTACTTGTAAATCATACATGTTCTCATACAGTATTTGAAAAAGGCACATTAAAAAATATCACATTGTGAATTATACCACCTTTCAAGGTTTCATGACATACAGGCAATAAACTGCACATGTTTATGTCAGCCATTCTGTTATTTCGCGGTTAATGCAGCTTCTGAACTAAACCGGGCACATTGGCGAGCGTCGTAGATATGACAGACTCCGAAACACTACAGGGAGAGAATATTGACTTTTGTGTAGACATTAGGGAGAACCCCATTCACCACTGTCAAAATGGTAAGAGGACAGTAGAAAGTCAATGTTCGCGTAAGTCAGCATAACGTCAAAAGACGTTGAACAGTAGGCGGCTTTATTCTCGAAGACCAGTAAAACGTCTTCTGTTGACTGTAAGGCACAAATAAGCAAGACTGCAATGGACATGTGTTATAGGATCTTGGCGTAGAGTCCACTGGTCTGATAAAGACGCTTGTTCCTTAGTCAGACGGCAGGGTCCGTGTTTGGACACTAAGAAATATGGCATACCTTCAGAATGCCTTTCTCGTGCAACTTTCATTTAACATTGACAGAAGAACCGATGCCAGATCCTTCGTCCTTTAGTTGTGCCACATTTCGATGCCTATCAGTTGACAACCCAACTGAGCATGTGTGGGACAACTTCGGACAAAACGTCGGTGTAAATGCTAAATTACTGAAGAGTTACGGACTATATTAGTGCATGAGTAGCAGAGGTTTCCTCTGAACAGTATTCATCATTTGGTCAATGAGACAGCGGAAACATAAAATGTACAAGTGGGATGGCTGTACCCGATATTGATATATATCATAGTCAATAGACCTCGTGTACTAGCTTATCTTCTTGACCAAATAACAAGTTTTGGTGGTTTGATGACAAATCTTTTAACAAAAGACAATTGAAGTAAAACCTTTTTTTCTAGATTTTTAAAATGATAAACTTCAAGTTCTGTCAATTTCTTTTACTATTGACTGTGCAAAGTTTCGTTATATGCCTAAAATAATTTCCTACATATCCTTTTGGATTGCCATTGAATATTGTTTTCTAAAATAGAGCAAACGAAACCAAGACTAATTTAAGATCATGGTGGTCTCTTACTTGTGGCGAAGTATGTATTGTACATTTTTCAAAACAAACAAAAGAACACGTTACTGTCTGTAAAAAAGGAAGCACTAAGCGCGACATTATCAGTGTACTTAACTGAAGGTATGTCATGAAATATAGAAGCGCGTAAGCAGAAAATAAGGAAGTGATTTTCTGAATGTACTTCTGTGATGCATCTATGGTATAAAATGAACGCCAAAATCATTGTGCCATTAAGTAGTTATGACGTCACAAGAATGTTGAATCTATGCTATATTATAATAAAATATTGTATTTTGAAATTTTACAATCTCACACTTTCGATACAAGCGTATTTTTATGCGCAGTATGACACGAAGACGACTCTTTACGACGCGCCATGACAACATTGCAAAAATGACTTACCTTTGCTTCCAGCACCAGTAGTTTACAATCTCATATCTTTGTATGGAGATCATGGTATATCAGAGTGACCACTGTACTGAAAGGTAGATAGAATAACAATATTCTCCGTTGGCTGTTGCGTGTTTGTCTTTCAGCTACGTGATCACGTGATATTTCATTCACCACCTAATTATCCCCAAAAGGTATACATGCTGGATGCATGTTTTGATACAGGACTTCGACATGCACATGCATGTATTCCATCTACATAAGCCATATATTTTATGTCGTGACATTAAGTCAATAGAATCGATTTCACGCAGAAATCAGCAACGCATCCTAATGACGGTCTAATTAGTGCAGTGGTTCAGTATTAGAAACAGAAACAAGCCGATGTTTAAGTTTGGCTTTAGAAATAAGTTTGCAATATTGTGCGGTTATGGAAACTACTAGAAGTTGCTGCAGCGCCTGATTTACAGAAGGTGCGCAATAGGTTGCTGGTGGTGTTGAAGATTAGTTAAAGAAATGTATTAGAGTTGTAGTTATATAATAGAAGTTGGAAACTACTTTCTGCAGCATTTTAAGAAACAATGGTGTTGATGGTATGTTAATGAAGCATGCTCGTACTGTTGTTCAATTAAAGAAATTAGCTAGTGCAATAGTTTAAGAAATACGTGTGATAGCTTAAAAATTGTGTTGGCGCACTAAGTCAAAGAAGAAACAGGTTGTTAAAGTAAGAGTATTTCAATTATAAACGGATCCAGATCTAGCAATTCTATTGTAGGAACGAAATACTGCAGATGTTTGGTTACAGATTTCCCGCAGGCACTTAAAATTACATTTCTGTTTAAAGAAAAGTAGAAATTAACGTCATCACCTGGATATCTACAATAAATTTCATTGCCACTTATAATCATTTTTGACATTCTTAAAATGTATAGATTCTATAACTTTAAACCTTTTTATTAACATTGTGTGTCTTCTATTGTAATTTTTAATGATATATCATTCTATATATATATCCGATAATTGGATACTGAAAATACCAGTTTTTTTCAAGCAGTATAACTTCATGTGTCTATAGTAATTGTCACCCGTCTACCATAGCATACCAATTTCCGAAGTATACTAAGTGTATGTCGGTAAAAAGTATACGGCGTTGGTTCATGCATGTCTATGACGCACGGTCTGACTGCACTGCAATCGTTCATGTTTGTCCGCGAAAAGTGAATTGTTTATACAATACTGATGTAAGGTTGTTAAGAAGAAAAAGGTTCCGTGAAAATGTCTTTGTATCACGTGTCTCGAACACCCGATTCTGTCATAACGTACTGTGTTGTTCACATTTGGCTGTACTGTACTGGGATACGCTGTTATATCACATCGCACTGGTTCATGGATCTCTGGGACATAAGGTCTTTTCATACTGTTTCATTTATAGCTGGAACAAATAGTTTGACAATGTCATACTCATTTCAGTATGTCTGGGACACATGGTTTTACCCTGCTGTACTGGTTAAAAAATGAATCAGGCACACTGTTGTCTATGCTGTACTGGTTTATACATAAATGGGTCACACGATTGATTATACTGTGCTGATACATATCTTATAGGGCACGTGATTTGATAATATTATTTCATGTAACAAATCGTGTGGTCCTTATTGGTTAATACATACTGTGATATTGGTTTCGGGACACGACGACTTTCTGTCAGTAGGGGTTATATTGACATCTGTGTTCGCTGGCATACTGCAAACATTAGTTCTCAATCACACGGTCTGGGTTGTAGATGTTGATACACGAGACTACCTGGTATATACGTGAACATCGTACTGTGTTCTTACACGTTATAAATAAATGAACATCTCCATTGATTTATGCCTTTAGGGTTCCTTTGTTCGTATTAATCAGCAAGTCAACGAGTATGTTTACACTTAATTAATATGGTTAGTTTTGATCAATATCGTTTTAACAAATCTATCCCGGAATTATATTAGTAAATTGCTCTTGTTTTGATCTGTGTTTGTTATGAATTTTGCATGAGATAATCCATCATTTCTGGTGTTAACAAGTACAATTTGGCAATTTTTATCTATATACTAAGTGCAGGTGTTGACATTATAGTTGACACTACGTGTAAAGTGAAAACATACTTATATATTAGTATAAAAACTGTTACAGGTACAACATGTAATGCAATTCAAATAGCATTTTGATCCTACAGCGTTTCAATGTTCACCGTGCATCTTTAGCCACGAAGAGTTATTATATTTATTAAGTATACTTACACGTGGTAATTGTATTTTTCATAACCATGTTTAAACACCATTGCGTAAAACAGCTAAAGTTTACATTTCTCTCGCTACCAAAATTACAGTTTACATCAAATTAACTTACATCCATTCCAACAGCAGTTATGAAATTTTAAATTTCAATTACTTCAGACGAGGATATATGTGTTAGCAAATACACGAGTTATATAGTATTATCCACATAACAGTCTGATGCGTTTGAATTTCTTAATTCCTGCAAACATCTTTTGCTGCAAAACCATATAGATTAAGACGATATCTTAATCCTTCAGCAAAATTTGCTCAACATTATTTTAATGATAAATTAAATAAGCATCATTTGTCATACCTTTTATGTCAGTACTACTATAATCAGATCTAGGAGATACTCATTATGAAAATTTTACCAAGCTTTAATTTTCCTTTTGCATATTTACCGTATTTGGAACATTAGCATATTTTTTCCAATTTTTGATTGCTTGCAATTGCATAATGAGCCGTCCAGCCGAAAATGATATGCCTAATGAAGCAGACGGTTATTTCTTCTTTTTGCACCTGATCAATTTGGATGATGAGAGAGACCAAACCGAAATAAAGAAAGCAATTTTTATTGAAATTGAGTTCATTAAGTTGTATTGAATTTGAAAAAGTTGTCTCTGTAATTGTTCAAATTTTGAAGGACGTATAATTCCCAACATCAGCACAATTCCAATGACATCAGCATATTACTTGTGGCTCTTAAGCCATATAAAGAGAAAAAAAGTCTGGATGGAGAAATGTAAACATATTCTAATGGGTTGCATGTTATCATTTCTAAAATCGACAGATCAATTACTTGGCAGAACAATGAATATTGAAATAAGGCTAAAGCTGAGCACAAAAGTAAAGAGAACTACTCCATTTGTAATAATTAGTTTCAAGAGTGAATTTATAAGCTCAGTGCAATTTAATTTTATGTACCCAGCGGTCCTTTCTTTCTGCGATTACAAAAATAAGAACCGCTCATTGACCATAAACATTGGCTTCAATTACTGGTATGTCAACTATTACCATAGTACTAACACCTGCTGCTTCTCGGAGCGTGTTCGAGAGAATGAATAAACACTTAAATCACTTGTTACATTCTCAGTTTACGTTCGTAAGAAGGCCTCGTGAGAAAAACTAATAAGGTTGTTTGCTTCTTTTTTGTATTAATAATTAATTTCTTAGTGATAGATGTTGTTAAACAGTTTTACTGCGAAAAGTGTATATTTCATAAAGTAAGTTTTTGAACGATATCCAATATTCTGTTGCGATTAATACTGTACAAAAAATGTCGAGATGCGAGATTAATTCTAATTGAGTTATGTAAGTTATATTTTTAAATGATTTGAAGTTGTATTGTTATATTTTCCACGCAGAATTATTGCCACTAAATTCTAATTTGGTAGAATAGGCACACATGAAAGAGTCTCCATTACTTCCGTATCATGATTGAATTTTTAATCTTTTCGAGAGCTATTGAAGGCTTATGACCAACTTAATCACTCGGATATAAGACGCTTCAGCTCAATCATTAAGAATATTTATAACTTTAAACATTTAATTCAAGATATTTTGGATTTATTATTATGCAATCAATAATTTGCACAATTGAACAATTATAAAATGGATATTGCATGAAAAAGCTCGGCAACAGCACAAAGATTATACGATTACTGTTATTGATTTTGCGTAATACTGCTCATATAAGAAGCGATTACAAACTCCATCGGCACATTTTCGAGCAAAATACTTCCCGATAAAAATAATCTACTTGCTGCTCAATATTTTTTAGTTTTACAATAGCAAGAAGGCGTAGAGCAGTAATAAGGTGTAAATCCATAAGCAACCATAATGTATAGTAATGTTTAAGAAGTTATGCTGACTTGTATAGTATTTTCTTCACAAGCATTTAATATATTACCTAATTTTTATCGTATCACCATGCGCTTATAGCCGATAGCATTGCTGCTTATGTATTGTGTTTTGGACCTTTTCAGCTAGAATTGGCGTTAAAATTTTCTGGATAAAAAACAAATGCAACTAATGGCATTGGCGGCACAACTGATGAAACTCTTTCTTTTTTGTAAACTGTAAATTACAATCAAAATTAAAAATATTCAACCTTAAGCTCATCAATTTCTGTGAAGCCATTTCCTCGAAGAGCTGAAATAGAAAACGTGATCATGCAGCGGGCTATTTTGGTTAATTGTTTCCTTTTCTGTATTTCCGGTTGAAATCCTAAATATATCTTTAAAAGACAGCTTGATTATAACCTTTGTAACACATACGACCAAGACGGTATTTTATTTCCCAGTTAATTACATTTAGAAGTCTAAATGATCGCGATTTTGGTTAAATAGATTGGGGAACAGGTTTAGCAAAGTTTTTAATTTCCCATTAAATAGACAGTCAAAACGTTTGATTAGAATATATTGCTGACTTTTTCTTAGTTAGCACTGTAGTTATTTACCTTATACATATAATGATTTTGTAGTATCATGGGAGAGGCAAGAGTAGCAAATGCTTTCCATGAGTTTTTAATAAGTTTTTTTTAATCTTGTTTGGGTTGTGTCGTAACAGTGGTAGTTTCCGACCTTTTGATTGGCACCTTTGTATTTGTTCCGCTCAACATATAGTATTCCTTGTCTGTAGCATTATTACATTTCCTGTATACAGACGTAATACAAGGCTTGCTTGATAACGAAGGAAACCCCACCTATACATTATGTAATCTCTCCAAAGAGGAAACACAGGCTCATAAATGTTTCGTATTACAACTATTTAGATTGCCTTTTGATGATAAGGACACGGACCTCCCCCATTTCTTTTGGATTCTTAAACATATTGCTTGTTTGTCTGGCTGTTCAATAAAACCTTTGTCAAAACTACTTCAGACCGTTCTAAACATAATCAAATCTTGGTTACAGTCTTATTGCGATATTAAATCAATAGTATGTGGATTTTAAAGAACTTTATGGAGCTTTTGACAAATCAAAATCATCATATTATAGAAAGAATTTCTATAAGGAAATCTGATTTGCCCTTCTGCACACCACCGTTCGCCATTCTAATTTGGAAGAACGCATCTGTTGCCTTCTTATGAAAAAAGTAATTTCCAAGAAGACGAGCGGCGGGACAAATATTTGGACTTTACTGAAGCGGATTTCATTAAAGATGTACGTTAAAAAAATATACGTAGGACGAAAGCATACAAATGCTGGAGTTTGGTGTGAAGTCTTCCAGCAGGCTATTGACATACCTACGGGGACTAACTGTGCCCATCTTTTAATTGGCTTGGTTTTGTTTTCCTTCGAGGCGGTATTTCTCAAAGAGCTTATCAAAACAGTCCACAATGATCTTGTAAAGTGGTTTAATTTCACTTTCAGGTGTATTGATGACGTCTTGTCTTAGAATAGCAAGAACAAATTATTGACCACGTCCGTCCTATAAACCTATCATCATTTGAAATCAAAGACACGGAAGGAGCTTCTACATAGCCGGTTATCTCGATTTTCTCCTAAAACATCATCAACATGGCAGCTTTCCACTAAGCTATATGATAGGTGTGACCGTGATAATTTCAATTTCCCTATCGTGAATTTTCACTTTCTGAATAGCAACAACAC
The DNA here is from genome assembly GCF_031769215.1 of Ylistrum balloti. Lineage (NCBI taxonomy): Eukaryota > Metazoa > Mollusca > Bivalvia > Pectinida > Pectinidae > Ylistrum > Ylistrum balloti. The sequence continues at coordinate 69,329 of NW_026782118.1, read as the reverse complement.
GGCGTCTCAAGTCGATTGTATTGACTTTGTGCAGTTGAATCGATATATAAGGGCCTGTTCCCATTGTCACATTTTTTTTGTAGCAAGTTGTCAGCTGAGGGACAAACTTGTAACACAAGGTTTCAAAAGATGCAGGTTGATGGAATTTAAAGGGAAGTTTTACGGTTGGAATATTGATCTCATTGAGAGATATTTCTTTGTACGATTTGGAGCGGGGCCTGACTGATGCTCGCTATTTGCCTGTTGGTGCCGTTGTTGTATACCTTATTCTCGTTTAAGAACGTGACATTACTTACTTTGATTGACCAAGCCATTACATTGCTGTTATCATCGATTAAGTAAAAGATGCGTACTCTTATTCTCTTTGTACCTTTTCAGGGATTTCCGTTTGCATTTTTCTTTTGTTAATGTTTTGCCCTTGTGTTATTGAATTTGAGTTTTTATTATGTTTACGTTGACTTTTTTTCAGCATATACATTATGAAGGGAAAATCGGCGCTACATCGGATGTGATAATTGCTTGGACTTTATTTCTGATCAGTAACTTAAGTCATTTAAGATTAAATTCTAACTCAATTCCGTTCGTCTCTTTATGTCGCGGGCAGTTTAGAATACATGTCATCTCTTGAGAATTTCATACTTCTCATATTTATACCATAGTTTTATTGAACAATATCATAGGCTTCTCCGATACACATTTAAGCATTGTTATTTATAAGAGGGAAATGCGGCATTTCAAAGCTTGTAACTTCCGTAAATATATTGAACACTCCTGGGGATGATGTATAGGCAAGATCTGTTCATTACACGAAAGGTAATTAATATCGCAGATTCATTTACTAGAGTGGTGTACATCTTAAATGAATGATGTTAGCGATTAATTGAGAGCGGTATCGCTGATCAAGGTGTAGGTTCCCCCGTGTGTCAAATGAGACTTAATGTAAATATAGAACTTATGAATAAAAGTTACAGAATTCTAATGTCATAAATACAACAACAATAAATCTAAAACTGGAGGTACACAAAGTATTTTATTGCGTTTAATTTGTTAAATTGAATCATCTTAATGCAGTCCAATAACAAGTGTTTAAAGAAGAACACCCCATCACATCCTAAGCACCGAGGATTATTATCGCTTCTCAACATAAATGAATGTGTAAGGTATGTATGGCCCATCCGAAGACGGGCAAGGACAACTTCGTCTCGGTGGTTGTCTCTATAGTCTGGAGACCATTCACCGATAATAGGTTTAAGGGAATGCAATTTATTATCTGTATACTGATACCATTCCTCCTGCCAACTGCCACTGAGCTGTTAAAAATCGTTTTTAAATGGTTTAAAATCAGTAAAATGACGTTTACAAACAACAGGTGTTAGCGATAATCTCGATCTGCTTTTTTATTGCCTGGTAATCCTATTTGCCCAAGCAAAACCAATATGAAATTTTAAGGCAAGTTCATGATATAGTTTTAATGTATTACAGATGAAAACATTTTCGATATTTCTATCGTTAAGACTTTGATAACAGCTCTCATTACTTTGTTTGTTTGAAATATTCAAGTATAAGGTAGATAGCTCGCGCTTCCGCCGATAATATGGAGCCATTATTCGGTAGCCGGTTTACATAAGTTTCATCTATTGTAACCATGGCCGCAACAACATTTTCATTACCTTTTGAACCATCAGTATATAAATGAAGAAAATATTTATATCTTAACTGCAATTTCGAGAACGGTGAACGAAAGGTTCGACTGTCAGTGTCAGATTAACCATTCCATGAAGTGAAAAGTCAACATCAAGTGAATTCAAGAGCTAGAGAGAACTTTCTATCGATCTAAAGGACTTACTTTTGTCAATATCAATATTTTTGTTTTGTAAAAGAGCGGAAATCCGAATACCGAATATATAAGAGTGCAGCTTAATTTATAGGCTGCACACGTCTAAATCTATCAGATACAGGCTGAATAGTTACAGATGTATATACACTCATAACACAAAGCGTTTTGATTACAAAGTGATACACGTAGCTAGCCTTAGTGTAGCCATTAATATACATTACACGTCAACATTAAATGGCCGTCTTTTTTGTCTCTGCAACGAATCAAATAAATTATCATACTGTCAGACAGCTTAATTTTATTTGCTTCTATATGACATTTCCCCGGCATTTTATAGACAAAAATGTGTAATCAGGTAAATATTAAGTGTTGTGTTTGTTACACGGGAGAACAAGTCAGTACTGATTCGGACGTGTATTCCGTAACAGGTCAATTTGTTCTGCCGAGACTCATCACTCATCGAGGTGTGAAACGATACGATTGAAGACTAATCAATGCAAGGTCCAGTGTTATGTCAAAAACTGTCGATTTAAATATCACTGGTCAATTTAGATACGCGATCGCTACTTATTTCGTTTCGTTTGATTTTCAATTCGTGATAATGGCCAACATTTTTTTACCAAACTGCACAAATGTGCGATCATGTCGCACAGATGGGCGCTAAATATTGTATAATGCGTGTGTGCGAAAGATGTGCCAAGGAAGCATTTGGTGCATTGTGCATCACCACAACTGTAGTATGTAAGTCAATGATGTCTCACGCCAGTTTTCTTTATTATGTTACAATGACCAGTAATATTTCGTCAAAGTTTTGGCTAAAAAAACTTCCGTATTTTTTCATCACTTTTCTTCATCACTTTTCTTCTTCAAAATATCCATTTCTGTTTACGAAACGATCAGTTTGTATCTGCGTGTATTTTAAATATTGATATACAATTTGAAATTGTTGTTTTTCAATATTGCTTCACGTTGTATAAACAGCCAGGATCATTCAAGAACGGTCATACATTGTATGCTTGGTGAGTGCATGTGTTGACTGAGTGACTTTTGAGAGACAGATATATGCTCGTGAAAATCGCCTTGTGATAATGCAGAACTGAAACCGACTTTGCAGTACTACATCACTGGAGCATACTACAGGCCGACTCGAGCAGGATAACCAACCAGGTTACATTATGATGACAACGTATGAACCAGCCGTTTCACAACCACCATGCTGGAAGTAGGAATGACCAGTTTAAAAGACTCTGGGATGTCTCGGCCGGGTACAGAACCCAAAGCCATTAACACCAGGACGAACGCTGAAGGCCAAAAGTGAGACAGTGTCAAGGAAGACATAAAAACAGAGAGAAAGGAGATAATAAACTAGGGATAGCAAGTATAATGCTCACGCCTTACAATACATAGGGCATACATATGTATTGGCAGGTCGGTCGAGACGTTACGTAGTTTAGAATCTTAGGAAAACATATTTTGATTTCTTTGAAATAACAAGTTGTTGATATGTTGATTATACTTTCGTTAAAGCAAATCATCTATTATCGCTTGGAATTTGAAATATTCTAATGATGATTGAGTATGAGAACTAGTTACATGTATCAATCAATCTTTGTAAAGACATCGATACAAATTAAAGAGCCGGCTCAGCCGTGTAAAAACCTTCATCGCATCAGTGTGCTGTATCTTACACTGTATAATTAATGTCTGGATTATCTCAGATCACCGATTTGTGAATGTCTTTGTTAGAGTTAACAAGGTATAAATTCCGACAGTGCAATGATTGAGTTCTTGATGTTTTTTCGAGGATATCGTCATTGCATTAAGAACATTTGTTTGATATATCTCGTAGGACTGACTACTTGTGAAAAGTATTTGACTGGATTTCGTTCTTTGTATGAGGGGTCCTATAATATGTATTCATTTTATATTATTAAATTAATTGGAAAAAAATATCATTGGCAATATCTTTTTTTTTATTTTAATACCATTGTTTCTTAGCGAAGCGGTTTTTTTTCTTCCCTGTACGTTTTTACTGCTAATCGTTCTATTCTTTGCTTTAGTTACATCGATTTTGAATTTGAATTAGATTTTTATCAGCAGGTCTGTATTGCCAAAGTTAAACAAATATCACAGCTAGAACTGCACTACAATAAAGTAGAAAGGTGACGGTTCAATGACGGTTTGTGTGTTTGTATTTCAATATTTTCGGTTTAGAAATATTGACTTATTCACTAAACACATAACACATTCTGTTTACTTCTTCATTAACATAATTGATCTAAGAAATTAATCGAAAATGTGTCCGTGGGGTTATTCCTTGATTGCCATATCGAAACTATAATAGAATTCATTCTTCATTACAACATATATAAAATTGTTTTAACCTATTCCAGTTCACTTTTAAAATACACAATAACCAAAAGTGATTCATCAAATCGGTGACAAAGAGTAAAATTGTAATACTTAGTTCTTAGTTACTTATAAATGCAAAGCATCATCAGAACTGTGGTATATAAGTACTTCTACACACGTAAACACAAACCTACTCTATCAGTTTTATCTTGACACGTATGCGGCGCTTATGTTCCCAGCGGCCAAGTACGGATTTTTTATTTTGTTTACGGTAAGTAGCCTTGGTCTGATTAAGGAAGTGATAGATATTCTCTAGTGAACAGAACTTCATTGCAAATTGATCAGGCAGATTACAATAAGCTATCACTGAGCAATATTGAACTGAAGGTCAGGAATACGTGTATTCCATTATGACTTTCAGAGCAAACCATAAATAGCATAAAATGCAAACCATTTATTATTTCATCATGCACTATCTTAGATTCATTTAAGATCAGCCCTTTTAGATAAGTGCTATGATACTGTTTGCAAAACGCAGATACCATCGATAAATTGGTTTGCCTGAAAAAAACTCAGGCACCTTTAATTGTTTTATGTAATGAAAGAAACTAAGAAAACAAGTAATTGTGTACAGTCGCCAGTAATGTTTTCTATGTATATTTGAACCAATTTGCAGTCATATTTGTCTGCACTGATCTGAAGCCATGGACTAATTGACACCGAAGTTAATGGTCAGGAATCCAACAATCGATAAATGGAGGCCATAAACGTACATAGATATAAGTTTATTTGTAACCTGTTTTATGTTGTGTAAGTCAGTTCATTGGGTGTTTTAGGTGTTTAGTGATACTGGTGCAATTCAGAATGTATTTCGAATTAGATCACATGGAAATGTCGTAAACGTTATCTGTCTGTCACACTATGATGACAACGGACAACTGATACATTTAAATCTAAGTGTCAGGCAGATATCATCACTCACTCATGTATATTTTCCTTGTCCAGCTGAGAAATCCGTCACCTCCCTCACATTGGTAGACTTCAAACTCTATGGCCAAAAGCGGGTTACCGGAAAATGAGGCATAGGAAAAATTGGAGGAGGAGAAGATAAAACGATTGTGAAAATATGATTTATCGCAATACTTTCATACGTGTTATATATATCTGTCTCTTCATACCATTTCAAATGCTGTAGTCTTGTGTTGATGTCACCAACATTAGGCGTACGACCTTTTGCGTGTTGACGGGTCGTTAGGATAGTAATAATTATAATAACGTTCTTTGTTCGGAAGCACAATTAAAATTAATAAATTATGACTTGTTGTTATACAGAATACTCAGGTGAAACAGGTGTGCGAACAATGTATGGAATTCATTGAATTATGGGGCTTGTATATTTCCCGATCTCGATTTTGGCTTTTATTTCGATCCCTTTGCATTTTCTTCAGGTGCCTCCTTGGCTTCAAATTAGGCCCTTAGCATCACTGACGATCGCCAGTAGGACGAAACAAATTGATGCAGTTTAATTCATGGGTTGACTTACTCTGGATGTATGTTAAAAGGCAACTGTGTGTCTTTTGTAGAGTCATCATGCACATTTCCAGTGACAGACTCCTCTGTAACATCACTGTCTTGCTCATTCAGAATTAATAATCATATTTAACAAACAATTATTCATGTTCATGTTCAAAATCGAGACGCCTTAAGCAACATAGATTGGATATGATTGGCTATTGAAGCCAATATCTCCTGTCCTGTCGCTTAAATGGTTTTAACAAAACCCATTAGTACAAGCCAAATCTTCCTAAAGGATAAACACTTTGTTAACTGATTTTTCTAAACTAAATATTTATAGAATTTCCATTACGTCTCATGAAATTGTAATTACCACTTCTGAAAAATAATCGCTGCTTGATTTTTTTTCTCTATTAATCAGTGGTGTCGATAACCCCCGGAGATATTGTTTTTGTTTTTACCTTGATTGCAAGGCACTTCAAGGACTATTTTGATGCATTATCAACTTTTTGCCATTAATGACAATATATTACCATGAGATTACTATCAAACCGCGTCATTTTTAATGATTGACCATAATGTCTAAGCTTTGATATAGCCTTGCTAACATTGGGATCACGCAATAAACATTCTGTATTCGTCGTTTCAACAATATTTTATACTTGTTATTTAACCTGATTAGTCTGCAGACAGACAAGAGTTTTTAGTGCCAATTGTCCATGTCATTTTGTTTCCGATTGTTTTACCTTTACATCTTTCATCTACATGTTTAACGTAATGTAATTAGTGGTGTTGTGTAAAAACATTTCTACAAAATTTGCAATCAGAAAACAGTTTGGAATGATATTTTGACAAGATATGAAACGCGGGTTTCTATCGATAGATGTAATGTTCGAATCCGATCCACATATGCGTTGGAGATGATCTGTGAATTTCTAAAACAGACATTTACTGTAATGATTAAATCCAATATTTTGCCACATCACTTGAAACATTCGAAAATAGTCCCGTTTATGGAATAATTATTTAAGGTTATGGTAAAAAAATAATGATGTAAAACAATTGTTTGCTTCTTATACCATGTATTGATACTTGGAGCATATTTTTTTGTAACCTGACACAGTAAATAAATCACAGTTTATCGATTACATAACATTTACAAAACCAGACGATTATAATAAACCTAGCTGCTTTAAGTATTAAAGACCCGTTGGGATTGATAAAACTATTAGAGGTGGAAACAGAGTTTGATATGCCTGAAGAATAACGTTTTACCGGGCGCATCAAGGCAAATAAATCACTCCATGTTTTTGATTACTACAATTTTCTAATCAAAATGTCCATTGGCTGCTGAAATAAGACACACAATTTTGCAAATACCGTATTGTGTTACCGCAAAATAAATCAACCAAAGGCAGAGAGATACGGAATAACCCGTGCGAACATCATTAAAAAGGCCTAGCAGCATTGTACTTTAAACATTATACAGGTAGGTCTACATTGATAGTACACATCACCTAAGCATGGGCTAGGATCAATCCATAATCAGCATTGTCATGAGGGGAAATTGGAAAAACAGGTTTGTAGATAGAAAGGGTCTATCCCTTATTTACGGAGAACCGTCTTTTATAACATGAATATAAAATGCGTGGCTGAACCATCGTTTTAAGAGCATTTATGTTTCTCTATAATGGGAACATTGCATGTATTGTATGTTTCTGTCTGCAACACGTTCGGGAATTTATAACAGTGACAAGCAATCTCTACATGAAGTTAAATCCAGGTGTTGGATTGTACTCTTAAATTATATTGTTACCTCTATCTGTGTTTCCACACGGTTAAAATTGCATGCAAATGTTCAACTTTTTTCCAAGAGAAATGATTTCATTTTATTTCTGTTAACTCATCGATAACCTGATGAGTCATATATACAAAAGAATAAGTATCTAAATGGAATGCAGCAAAGTATGTTAATCTGCACGTATAATGGAGAAACGGTTTTTAGTGAAATTGGTTTTAATGCACAAAAACGGTATTTATTGATGCCCTTTTCAAACGTATCACTGCTACGAAAAACATTTCTATTTGCGTTAAGTTAACGCTTTTTGTATCCCATGTTGCAGTTAACATGGTACCGTTTTAACACGTATTAAAAGACATTTTGTTAAATTTTCCAAGGTAGTATATTAGGATTTGCTAGGGTTTGCATTCCACACGTGTTTGACTTTATGATCTGAAGACACCGAGTTATAGGGAATATGATCCTCATATTAACTTACAATCAACTTCAATCTACAGTAGTCATAACATCTAATCTTTAGTGATTAAAAAGTCATATTTAGGTTTTAGAGCGGAATATAGAAATACATGTTGTGTACAGTTGGGAAGGAACCGAGAAAAAATATCTTTTTGTTTCAACAATATTCAATTATACCTTCAGATACGTCACAAGAGGGATTAAGAAATATGTTTCCTACTGTTTGTTGATTTTTTTATCATCGGTATAAATGTATGTGAATACACCCGTGTGACTCCTAAAATGTGGCAAGTTTAGGCATTAATGATTCTCGTGGCGTATAAAACACTTACCTTTAGCAGATTCTTCACTTACGAATCCGAATCCATCAAATGTGTAATTCCAGTATTCTGATGCACAGTCTGATTGGCTTCAAGCGTATATTCACTGGATAAAACTTGAGAAATGCCCAATGGTTGTGCACTGTCGACCTTCACGTTCGGCGTATATCCTAACCAATCATCAAGAATTATAACGATCTGAAAGAGTTAAAAAGATTTCCATTTACCTAAAATTTAAACATATCTCCTTACACTAAAGTATTCCTTTCTACAAATACTACATACAAGACATATTTACGATAATATGCATTTGTGATATCATCAAAATAATTAAAATGAATTAACGATAATCCATGGATACGGCTCTGATGAATGTCTTGCCTTTAAGATATGAAACGTTCAATTATTTATATTATAACGTATGTAGCAACTGAGGTCGACGTTCTCTGCCTCATAACTGCCGGTAGTAAATATCTCCAACGATCATTGTCAAAACCATGAACATCTTATACAACAAATATGACTATTTCAACAGTTCTCTAAACCTCTAGAGAAAACATGTCAGTGGCATTTTGCGAAAGCCTTTTTTATCATAAAAGTCCGTATGTGAAGGATACGTTCACATCAGACACCATTAAAAACCATTATTTATTATTATGGAGTCGAAAAACATTTATATATCTTATAAGTTTCAATCAGCAATAGACCACACGGACATTTTTAAACTATAGTACGATTTTTCAGCCGGGATCTAGTTATGCCGTTGTGATATACCCTATTGTTACTTAATTGTTAGTTAAGCTCGCAAAATATCTAAAACACAAGAATAAAAGCATATGTTTAAGTATAAAGGAGTAAAATGTTATCAGTTTTGAAGTATATAACGCCAAACTATGTCCTGGGTCAAATTGTGTGTCGTTACTTAAACGTCTTGTAAAGATTACTTTCAATGCTTAGACCCTCCCATAAGTAAACGTTGTTCATCCAAGACTTACTTTACAATATAATGCATCATATACCCGGATTCGAGTTAAGCTTACTCTAAGATCCAAACTCACCATTCAAACTGTTTTAAACCAAAAGAGCCGACGTTACATCCTGATTATGCGTATATGACGTGACTCTGTCCCGATATGGCTACTTTCACTACAGTGTGTCATCCCGCCGTTTACAACACGAGCGTATCTCTACCACCGCCTCTGATTGACTGTCGGTTTTGCTGTATTGCTGAACGCTTAGCTGCCCATGGCGAGCAGCAGTATCTTGGTATGAGAGAGACAGAGAGTAGGCCACTTTGGATCGACAAAGCCACTTTATTGAACTCTGTTTAGCTTACCAGCATACATACATGTCCTACTGTAAAAATCGGCAACGGGCATTAAAGGCAGATGACACCGACACTCTATTCAAAATATGAAATGTCAAGATTCATGTGCTTATAACCTCTAAAGAAACAGGAATTTCGCTTATAAATCAGACCAAAAAAAGGGTGAGCGGGAAAAATCGTTCTGTTCCTTTCCTATTTTACATATCAGATACTTTCCCTACTTTAAAGCAATACCATTGTTATCTATTTTCCCTTTTACCGCATTGTAAATTCTGTCCAACCAATAAACAATGCAAAAACGTGTTTGATAAATTTACAGATTTTGATTTCTTGATTGGTTGGTAGAACAAATTATGCTTTATCGTCATCAACATATGTTGATTCGGTCATTACCTATATTGAAAAGGTATACCATTAAGGAAAACAAAGAGACATGATCTGTCTTTGACCGTTAATATTTTATACACCGGACAGTACAGAAGATATTATCGGGAAGCTTTGTTACACTGTATCCAGTCAATGGAAGAGATCAATGTATATCACAAACATTTGCGCCTCAGTACCAATGAAGCATGAACAAATATGACATGCATTATTCATGCGTAAAAAAGGGAAAATATATAAAGAGACGATGGGTTTATAAACATATTTTGACATTATTTGTCAAATGGAAATAAATACGTGCAACAGTGCAGAGACATCATACCGAGATATGGCGCAGTTTGTTTCTCTCTGTGTCGCAAAAATCTTTCTGTTGATAAATGTTATACAGACGAAGTCAACATATTGTCTGTTTATTATCAGACGGACAGGTAGCCAAAGGGCAGAAAATAACATGCAAATAATGATTATCAATAAGATGTCGTGTTAAAATATATCATTGATGATACATGTTCTTGAATAACCATGTGTCAAGCTAAAACCTACCTAAGCCGGAAGGAAAACACGGAAAATCATATTTTGTTATTAACGCTCACGCCAATATAGATTGTAGCATTCAAATATCCTCTGTTAGATATAGATAGAAATACATCATTTAGTCGGAAGGAATACACTCGTTTCTCATTTTGACATTGCACATGAAGATAGATTATCAACTTCAATTTAACGTCCTTAAAATTGAAAATTACATAAATATTGTGCATTTTTATCAATGAAATTTGATAGATTTACATTCAGTACTCGATTAAGAACGCTATATTTCTTGTTTACTTTCTTTATATGTCCTTTCGGAAACACTTGTTTCTTTTCATATTAACGAATTAGTCATCAGCACATGATCCGAAAATCCATTGGATTTATTTCAAACAATTACTTTTCCCTACGAATATGTGTTCCTCTTAGGTCGCAATCATTGCTGTTCTTTCTAATGACTTTGTCCTTTTTGTAATGCCTGCATTTTTTTAAATGCTGTCACATTTGGAACATCTGTAGTCCGCGTAAGCGCTTGTCAGGATAATATGATAGGAAATGTCTTTTGTCTATGTCGTAAAACCTGTTAACTATTCACTAACTGTTGGAGAAAATGTGATGTCTACAAAAGTAACGATTTCCATCACTCTAAAATTGACACTAAGCTTGTATACAGATAACTAATTAATCGCAAGGACGTGGACTTGATTCGTTAACTTTGAAATTCTGCCAACTACCTAATCGAATACCGTAGGGAACAAAACATGTCCTTTTGTAGGTTTTGATTCATACAAGGCTGTATTCTTTGTATGGGTAAGGATGATAAACACTATGAATTGTTCGGTTATCATTATAATGTAATGGTAAAGTATTTTCTCTAAAAGAATTGAGGATAGTAGCTCTTGATTCTCATTGATTTGCATTACTGTATAGTGCGATTTTCGTTTGGATTATAAATAACGTGATTAAAATTAGTTTATTGCATGTATCTTTAATATTCACATGTAGTAATTCGTTATATGTAAACATTTTCATGTAACATAGACACAGTTTAATTATAAGCAAACCCCTCAATTTGAGAAAATGAACGAATCTTCGACTTAAAACTTAGACCGGTCGGAGGTTGTACCAGCTACAGAAAATAATTCTAAAGTAAAAACTGAATAATATAAAGGTTTTTGAGATAATAAAAAAAAACAATATATTGTGTTGGTATTATTTGGCCTGTCTTGGATCACGGCAGAACCAGTGGTACCTCCATATGATCTGAAGAGGGTTAATTAAGAGACCAAAATCGGTTGTATACTGGCATTGTAAAATGGTACATTTTTTGTTTCCTTTCTGATATCCGATATCTCCCTAGGGCATCCAAGAGAAGTATGTTGTAAGTATAATGAGGTAGGATGAGATTTCATATTGATGTATATACAAAAGACCCGCCAGTTTGTTCATTTTATATCCTAATCCAAATGCACTCATCATCAGATAATTGTCACATGACAAAGAAGTGTACCATATACACTCTAAAGTCATTTCACCATTTTCGAATGTGGAGCCTTTCTTATGAGGTATATGCTATTTCAACAATTATCAAAATAACCAATTTAACAAGACATTATTCGAAATATACGTTGTAAAAGGATAATTGTCAAGCATAACAATTATTAACTGCATTAATTATAACTGATAATGATCAAATTGGCATATAATCAATATATACGCTGGTCCAAACTCATAGTCACTATAACAAGGGCAAAATAAATGTTTTCGTGACGACTCCAAATACTGGGAGACATAGTCCAGGTGTTCCGAAAAGTGAGCGTCTTCTGCTTCATCGACGACACCAACCATGTAATTCTTGGCCAATTCAAGTAAGCAATGTCGCATCCTCAAATGAGAACAAGGTATACGACAACGGTATCAACAGACAAACTAACTAGCATAAAACATGTCCAGCTTACTTCATATCGCATAAATTTCTCATTGGATCATGATGACCCTAAGTTTTCCCACAGCAAAATGTTCTAATAAAAGGAATCATATTTAGAAGAAGGTGTTGAATATAGGTCAAATGCTCTTTGAAGGTCTTTAAACTCCACATTCTAATAATTTCATATGTAGAGTATCACAATTACACTGTAAACAAAAATTGATAGTACTCAGAATGATAATAATTAATTGGACAAATATTTGGTTAACAGCAATAAAACGTTGTTAATGTGGATTATTTTAAGTTTAGAAAACCATTATAAAGAGATAAGGTCCGCATCATCAACAGGCCATCTAATTGCTTGTAATGCTGAAGCATGATTAGGCAGTATTTCTTCTTTTTGATTGCTTAATGTATATGTAGGGCTTACTCCGTTATCATGCAAGCTTATTACTTCGTCTTTAATCAATTTATTTGGAGGTCGTTTACCTAGGTTAAAACCTTGTGCATTACCACCAACCTTATTTAAAATATGTTGAAATACTGATCAATATGTATCTATTTCATCGATTAGTGTATATACCATCGGGATGTGACGCTCACGGTTTATTCTACATTTTTTTCGTTTCAATTATACATGATAAATAAAATATGAAATATCCTGTCGTGACAATTATACAGTTTAAACGTCATCCATCACTGTGTTTCTCGCTTCATTTACGCTTGATTCGGTTTGGTTTCGTATCTTTGTCTTTTGTTGGTCTTTGTTCAGTTCATGCATTAATGATATTGTATATACACACAAAAGAGACAACACAGTGCCTTTAGTAATCAAGGTATGATCAATATCAAATAAATTACATATTGACCAGACCTGTGATGAAGCCTACATATTTTCTAATGATAATGTCTAGCATTACCTTGCAACAAAGGTCATGTGAATGGATATTGTATTTGCATATATCGTTTGTCAGAATGTTCACGTATGATTGTCATAATTATTAATTATCCCTGTCCAGTTAGATTCATTTTGTTTATTTCTTTTCCATGAAGATTGCCAATGAATGTTTCTTTGTGAGGAAGAAAGGAGACGGACCAATGACATTGAAATGCCTTAAAATAGACAATACAAAACACGTCACTAGAATCGCATACTATGGAGATGTCTTTTTTTTGTGTATTATCAGTCTATAAGAAAAGAGACATTTAACATGGGACACAACAACAATAAAGGAAAATACACAATGCCAAAGACGCTAAAATGGACGGAAATAAGACAGGAAGGAACGATCGAAGTTATACATACAGCTAAGATGATTCATGTTATTAATTACATCACAATGCTGTATATATTGATGTATTGCTTCCTGTGGTCTGAAAAATATACATTTGTAGTGCTGATTTGGCTTTATTAAAACGCGGGGTGTCATTGATTTTGTGTTAACCTTTATAAGAAGACCCTTGATCACACTTACCTTCTACATCGATCAAACAGGTGATACAGAAATGGAGCGTGTTGTATTCACCTGTCTGGATTGTACGTTGGTTATAGCAGATTTCCTGTTGTATCCGGTGGCAGATCACGTGGTATCACGTCTATAGTGCAAGTCATTTCTAATGCACATTCAGCGACATATTTGTCAAACGCATTCAATCACATGCACTATAAGATTATCCAAAATATCCGCCTTTGGTTTATACTGATATCCTGTTCAAATTAGCTTTGCACATATCAGGAACTTTGGCTGATATCTCCGCATTAAGCTGTCACGTTATTTCTTAACAAGATTCACATAATTGCTATGGAAAACTAAGCTGTTTTACATGTACCCTTAACACAATTTAAACTAAAGGCCTTGTTGCAGTTGTTTGTTTCCCTTCCTTCCAAAAGATGGTTGTTGGCTGTCACAGCAGCATCCGACTCATTGAAGTACCTTACACTGTACAGATGGCACAGATTACGAGGTCACGACCACTTTGATATATATAATTCCACCATACTGCATAACAGTGGTTTTGCAATATCACAACAAGCTCGAATGTTTCACTCCGTGACCTGGGTCATAGCATGGTTCAATCTCCTAACCGTATGGTTTGTTCTATTCCACCTTATGTGATGGGAAGTCACTCTTTGATCGGAAATTTACCACCAAACACTCACAAATAGATAGATATGGCGACACTTTCCGGGAAGAAAATCATTTACCGGCCTCCACTGCCTCGCGAAAAGACAAACTATTGGACTAGCAGGTGCCACATCTTTCACATAAGCTCATGGTAATTAGCTCCCAAGCGTTACAATCATAGGATAAATCTGAAAGCACTAAATATGTCGTAACTTAATCGATAAATCCCACAACTCGATTAACTACAGAAAGAGCGGCATAGATCATTTGATCATGGTTGCTAGGGATGATCGTGAGGTCATGACCGGTGATTTCAGTAACTTTTTTTAGCGTTGTTTAGGTGTAATAATCGTGTTTATAAATTCTCGGATGGCGCATGACATTGTAGATCACATGACGTTTTGGCTGTAATTCTGTATTTAAGATGATACAGATCTCCCTACATGGTGCGGAAATCGAATGGATATGAAGAACTATCTAGGGAACGATAATTACGATCCGTACAAAGCAGTAGTTAAGTGAAGTGTGTAAAAAACACCGTTATGCTGTGTGGTGCCACGAACATGACTGTCATCAGATGGGAGAAACTGTATTGGTTCAAGGGTTTTGCAGGCACGGGGATCGCAATGAAAAGCAAATGTACAAATTTATAATGATAGTGATTCCACATAGTTTGAAAGCGCGGAGGGGATTGTGTTAGACACAAAAATAGGACCAGTGTATCATAGATTGAAGGAGAAGACGCTTACACGTCCGGAATATTATCAGGTCTCCCTGTAAATAATCCTTTTGTTCATATTGCCCCAGTTTCATAGAATTTCTGTATGATTCCGTCAACATGTCAGTATTTTCTTTGTTGTTTTTAAACACTAGGTTGGTAAATGTCATAACCAGTTACATAAAACGTGAAATGTTTGAAAGCCGCTGTAGTGGTCTCGCCGAAAGCGAATTGTCGACATTAACGCAATATGGTTAACGCCAATAGGATTACGTTGTGAAGAAACTGCCGAAGAAACAAGATAGAATCTGTATTAATGCCAATGACGGGACCATGCGTGCATTTATGCCGAAAAATCATCAAATACGTTCGTCTTGAACGATGACTATAATGTGTTTTTATTACCTTTGTTTACACACGCCGATGAAAACAAAAGCCGAATTAAGAGATCCTAAAGGCGATTTTTCAACTTTGGGATGGAATCAAGTTACATGTACAAGTGGCGTTTTGCTGGAAAGGTCCTTATGTCTGGTAAGTTAATTACTGGTCCGCCAGAGAGAACACAGTAATAGCCCGCTGTATACGTAACTTTAGTCGATTGCATTAGTGGCCTCTCCTTTCCGACACTAAGTGTGTAAAGAAAGCCATCAATCCTGATATAGAAATAGTCATTATGTCACCAACCTATTCTCCCTGCCGTCCGCAGTTCTTCTGTCCATACTCGTGGCCTGGTGTATTTGAACATCAACTTGATTTCGCATTTGATTAGTACTTTATTATCAAACATTTATATCAGACAAGTGTGTTCATATATCTTTGCACTCATCAGAACATTTCAACTTTCTGTCAAAAATCAAATTTAATCGCAAAAGAGAAATGGCTACTAACTGAAGCCATAAAAAATACCGTTTTATGCATATTTTATCCAGATGCTTTTATATACCTACGAGCGTTTCGGGAGGAAAATACGTTAGTGTATTGAAACACTTGATAGAATAGTCCTTATAACATAACCAGTAGAAGATTAGAGCGTGACGTTTCGATGACTACACGGTCACCTTCATTTGACAAATCACTAGCATGGAGAGTTCTTGCACCTCGGTACATACTGTACGAGATGGTAAGGAAACATCCTATGTACACTTAGATAGAGTAACAAACAGTACATTGTTACAATCGGATGTATTTTTGTTCCTTAACATTTTGTACACTACGTACGAAAATGCTAGTATGTTCCACACTGGTCATTTGTTTGAGGAGGGTGACCGTGTATTTGTTGAACGTCAACGCTCTAACATTCTACTTATTGTTTTATAAGAACTGATATTCTATTGACATTATCAACATGAAAAAATATTAAAACACTTAGATTTAGGTGAATACATTGCTGGTATATCAACCAATCAAAAGGGAACCATACCTGTATGCTCCTAAAGTTGTTTTCGAAAGGCCCTGATTTTGCCATTTAGAAAAAATGACAAACGATTGTTCCTTTCCCCAACATCTGCAAAAATACATATTTATTGCTGAAAAGTCTTGGTTTAACCGCTAAAATTCAAACCATTGAAATATATTCTTTATAGTAAAAAAGAAAACACCAACACTTGAAGTGAATCATAACTAAAACACGAATTCGACGAAACTTTTGTAAAATATGAACAAAAACGTTTAAGTGGAGACTCCTTAAAAATACAAGGGGAATACGACAATGTGTCCGGAATGGTCAGCGTCCTCTGCTTCATTGACGACACTCGCAATGTAAATCTTTGTTACACACGGTAAATGTTTTGGTTTAGAAAATAGCCCTGACTTTGTGGTAATGTAGATACCTACCGATTTGAAGCCAAGATAATCCCTGAGGAAAATCACTTGGGTCGGAAAGAAGTATGCGTTTGATCTGACATTAATTTAAAGATTTATCGTGGTACTTCGTAATGTATTGATGTTGGCTTTCTGAACGCGTCCAAAAGAGAACGCAGTATACAAGTCATTGTCTCGCTATGTCCCGCGAGAGGATTGCCCCAGATTGTTCCGTGTTGCAATTACGAGCTGTCCGAAATTAATAATGGTATATTCTTGGGAACTAGAAAAGGGACCAAGCATCGAGCTTCTGATTTCTGTATTTTCGTGGCCTAGTATTACTCATTATTTTTATACTTCTAATGTCTTGGTAACAGGTATAACCATACAAACATGATGATCATTTCCGATTGGCTCAATTAAGGTTAAGTTAGTACTACACTTTGACATGTCATAACCTGAACACAGTAGAAATACGCCCTATTCGTTTGCATTAAGCTGACATCGTGCGGAGAACCCCTTATCGCCTTTTATATTAAGTTAACCAGCAGACAGACAACAGCGAGTACTGATTTGATGGACTTAGATGTTTCTCGGTCGCCAGACAGAAGCAATAACGTTTCTTGTGTCCTCGAATGCCCAAAATACAAGGTTAACAACAAGGTTCTGAGCGTTAGGTCGAGAAAGAACGAGCCAAATATGATGGAAATGTTTTTGCTAACAAAACCAAAACAAAAACAAAAAACAAAACAAAAAATATAGATCGGTTTTTGCACGCGTATCAAATCTTTGCAGAATACAAGGAAAGAAAATCTTGTATTTATCCACTTTTATTGACAGTCAATCTTATCCCTTCATCTGCGGATAAAAATAACTTAATACAACCTTCATTTTGTATCCAAAGATAAGAAATATCATATTTTTAACTAATATGTAACCTCGCTGTATGTTTCAAAAAGGGTCTTTAGACTTTTAACGTTATGATAAAAAATTCTCGGTTAGACAGAAGGTCAATGCAGTCAAATAAATAAAAAAAGTTTGATGGTGAATGGCTTATCACACGCTATGCACCTCGGGTAGAATGTTACCGAACTAGGTCAAATGACACTGCTCATATTCCTTATGACCGAAGAAGTAATATATACTTTGTTTCTATATATGGTGATCAAAGTGAATTCAAAAATTAAAAACAAACTCGACAATTTCGTTTAACCTATGTTTGTCGATGTCATTAGCACTTGGACTGAATCATTTTGCTCGATTTTTTGTTTGTTTTTTATTTTCATATATCCTATCAGTTTTCGGTCTCGTGAGCCCAACAGTGATTTACCATATAGACCAGATGGCCATAAAACACTGAAAGCCTCGCGCGCTTTAGTACCGAAATGAATCCTAGCAACGTAAACCACAGGCGTTTCAAAATCATACCCAATTGTTCAATTATACGAGAGCAATTGAATCTTGCCTAACATTTAACCTGGTGAGGCAAAAGTAGATATGTACTGTAAAGGGGCAGATGATTATCAGACCACATTCATGTCAATATATGTTAGTTTCTGGGATGTCCTTAAGTAGCTTATATATACAAGGTTTCTGGTGGTCCATTATATATGTAGGTCTTATGTCAAGGTCTGGTGACTTGTCAACTTTCTTAAATAGCAACAGCATTACAAAATATTAGCAAAAGTTTTATTTTAGATAGATTTCTATTTACGAAAGCAAAATATAAAATATTTATACCTTTTTAGTGATCATATTGTTTGAAAAGAAAAACACTTATTTTGTGGGCAAATATAATCTGAAAATGCAATTTTCTTTATAGAACTGTATTTTAAGAACATTGGTTCTGTTTGAATTTTGAATAATATAATATAATTTTTACCATTTAAGATCATATGTTTTGGGGAAAATGTTACTTTGTTATCAGAAAGATCTTGAAATGCAACGATCTGCGTATTATCGTGTTCTTGAACATCGATTTTTTTTTTTGTTAATCTGGGGAAATGAACGTTCTCATACGCCCTCATAAAATCATATTATGGTCATTGGTACCGGAAGTAAACTCCGACCCTGTATTTGTTTGCGCTCTGTCGGTGGTGGGTAATTCATTGGAAAGTCAAAAGTCAAGTAAATGAAAATGTCCCCCTTGGCAGCCACTTCATCGATTGGAAGCGATGATACTAATGATCTTTGAGACGATATACTCCAGATTTAATTAAAACACGTGATACGTTATTCAGACCCTTCAGTCAAGCTGAAGGGTGCCAGATACACCGATGGGGATTTGGGATTGCATAATTAGCTTAATTCGCCGTGACAGACGATACCGGAAATGAGAACTCTAATGTTTCCGGCTGTCGAGACTGTTGAAAAAGACAACCAAATGACGGTGGCTAGATACTTGGAAACTCTATTGTAAACGCGTCATTTGATTTCTAATACGGGTTCGTGTTTGCATCCGTCTAAGCTTGCGCAGTCGCAAGCCCGGAACATCACTTCCCCAGGTTTTGACAACTACTTTGAAAACTTCATAAACTGATTGCCATTCGGGTGTCTTATTTCAACTGCTATTTACATCATATACAGCATGACAACTAATCCTTCAACGAACTCGTGTGGTCAGTTATCTTAAAATAAATTCATGATTTAAATGGACGTTCATTTATACAAATTAATGTTTTTAAAATACTCATTCCTCCCATGAATCTTGAAATGAGATAATGTACACTTTTACATAGCGTACAAATACATAAGTGGGCGTAAAAGGCGTTTATCTCGCTGGAGCGCTCCTCAAACACAAACAATACAGAATGTATACCTATAAAAGTTTTTGGTGTCATCTTACGTTAGAAAACACATGCTTTTCGTAATCAGAAGCGATAAAAGAAATTTGATATGGGGTTGATGTTACAATACTTTTTCTGACTGACGTCACTTTAATGACGTGAACTTTCGTTTTGGTCCATAAATACGTCATATTTTTGCCCTATGGTAAAGTCTTTCACTAAATACATACAATGTATCAACTTTACAGTCGTAAATGAAATTGACAAAAAAATAATGTCCCAAGATGGTAATACTCGATCTGATTTCTGTGGGCACAAAGTCTTAAAACGTTATAAAGACCTTTTGACCTTTAAGTGGATGGGTATTATCGCATGACCTATAGCGTCGCGCAAATGATACCGTCTGGTTTACAGCAATTTTCATAACATCTTAAACCCTAGAACAATATTAAACATTGGAAGTAATGTTAAGGTTCGTGACGTGAGCAATCAAATAACCTTTTGATGAGTTAATGATATTTTTCATCGCTAGACAAGATTACCGTTTTTTGTTAGAAAGGTACAATGGAATTCAATCTGTTCACATATCAGGACCGCTTATATCAAACCATACAAAAAATTAAGAATGGATGTAGCATCACTTAGTCATAAAAGGAAATGGTGCTCCGACGGAATATCACTTTTGAATCGATTCTGTCATCGTTATGGTGGTCACGACTTAGGGGGTTGGTGTATACATGATTAAAATATCTAAAAGATTCGGGATTGACCTCCTTATCTATGTGCTGATATTCCTGTGCTTAAATTGTTCACATGACGTCATAGATATGAATGATGACATGGTCGTATTTGCGCCAAATAAAATCAAGGAAGAAGGAAATACCGCTGTGTATATCTGCCCAAGGTAAGAGATGCAGCTTCACAAATATTTCTTTCTCTCTGTGGTCTAAATTGCCTTACCAATAGTTTTTGTAAGCCACCTCGAGAAAAACTCAATTCCTTTTAAAAAGCCCTGCGACAAGTATAGAGTGACATTCTGTTGATTACTATTTCGACTTTTCAGCAAGTATTCATTAGTACCAATATTACATTTTAAACATTTGAGGGCTATATAGTCTAATGTCAGAAAGCTCTAATTAAAGGAAGTCACACGCGCAGAGATTGTGTTATAACGTAACGACGTGCCTGCTCTGTATTAAGAACAAGAAACCTTACTGCGAGCTATGTCATTTTCCATGCAAGCCCACATGACGATGCGACTCGCACTGCCCGTTGCGATTTGCGTTTTTCAGGAAGTTAAGAAATAATTATATTGAAGGACTGTTTCTATCAAATTGAAAATATCATTTTTGTATTATGTATACCATATGTTGTGTTGTGTTAATCTCCCCGTGAACGGCAATGGTCATTTTGAGACGGAATATCAGAGTAACATGTAGCTACTTCACTGAACAAGAGCAATCAGGGTTAGTGTCTTGTTCAAGGACACAAGCATGTCTCCGTTTTTCAGCTTACTGAAAAATCAAGCCTGAATAAATCTTCACACAAAATTAACAAATAGATGTATTTATTAGCACTGCAACACTTGATTCCAGTTTGTCTTTAGTAACCCTTCATTTAAGAAGCTTAATGCGAATACATTAAAGACATTATAAAAATAATTTCCTTATCAAAAGATCGCCAAAATAAGTTAAGCCTAAGACAAACACAAGAAAGCGGTGAAGAGACAGAGGATCTGGACGGGATAAATGTACCCTTGGAATGCTATGGCTCTAAAGATTCAACATCAAAATCGTTTAAATGTCAAAAGCGATAAAACATAAACGTTATTCCGCAATGCCCACGGTGGTTACATTGCATTCGGGTTGCAAAAGTATTGTATAATGATGATGCATGAATGTCGGTCAGTAGATATATAATATTGCTGTTCAATGACCTCAGAACTGTGCCCTGACATAGAAATAAAATTATACGTGAAAAGACATGAATTCTTTACGAGCAGAAAATAGCCATGACACCTTTAAATATCATTATTGGGTTTCTGTTAATGGGCACAATGCCCCAAGACCCCTGTACCTTCTGAAGAGTTTATTCGGAACCACATCTCAGCTATCATTAGCAATCGGGATGCAGGATGAACAACTAACTTAATAATGCTTCTCTGTTATATTATACCGATCATCTTGAATCCAGACGTTCATGTAGAGCGTCTTACGCCATGAGACGGATCGTCGTGTCGGACGTTCTATGATAGATGGGTACAAGAATGTCTACAGGTCTGACGGTCCGTGAATCTTACGTCTCTGTCTCAAAGCTCTGCTATTAATTACGGCTCGCATGTCTCCGTCAATATTCCTTGTACGCTTATAACATTTAGTTACATTCGTTTCTTGATTTGGTTCAAAATAAACCTCTTATAAGATTTTAAATTCCAATTTTGGGGTTTAGAAAGCTATTTTAACGAGAAAGACATAAGACTTATAAACTTATATTTTGAGTTAAGAAATGAAATTAAAACTGTCAATTTGAAGGATTAAGCACATCATCCTTCCTCTTGCAGGAACTGGTTCTATCCGATATTGGCTGTAAGTCGACTGTGATGGATGAGGCGCTTTGTTGCCTTCCAGAATTTAATTCCGCTTGCTTGTCAGCTCATCCTTATGAAGAAATGTAAACATTGGTCATATCAAATCAAGTTTTGATTTAGGTCAAAGGGTTCGGTTGTCATTGGTAGAAGAAATGCCCATTTTAGTCGTAAAAGGCATTAGTCTGTTGCCAGCGAAATTGGTTAACGTGAAACTACGTCTGCCATTGTGATGTTGAGAAAAGTCTATCTCCGGTGTACCTGGGAATAACACCAGCTAGACATGCACAGAGTGTCGCCAATTTAAACGTTGTTCTGAAGACACGCACGTGAAAAGCATCTTTTAATTCAAATTTAGAATTAGATACAGTAGAACCAATTATGACTTAAATCGGACAAAACAACTGTTTAATGTTAGTTAGACGTAAATGCTATGAGTCGACCGAAGAAAACGAAGAAATGATCGGCAGAATTTTATTTCAGGGACTAAGAGTCCACGAAATGTGACTATGTTTAATCTCGACGACTGTACAAAAAGAGACACGTGAGTATGTTGAAAATGACAGCAAATATAAATACGGAGTATAAGAGTCAATATAATCGTGATGCTGAAGTCTAGATAAACGTAAAACATAAACCAACGTGAAATATAAGCGTCAACATATCGTGATGTATGATTGTTAGTCCAGAAGTTAACCTAGAACATAAACACAAATAAATGGAACATCAGCGTCAAAAAATGTGAAAATCGTGAACATATCATATGTTAAACATATGATGTGTACATACAGTCGAAACACAAACATGAAGCTGTATATACGCAAGAGTTGTAAGTATTTTTTATCAAGAATAAAACGGAACGTCGAACAAAACTTAACAGGAACATCTCAACAATCAGGAAACGAACGGTCACGCTAGCATGAAATGATAAAGAGAACAAAATGTACTTGAAGCTTTTTTGAAACCTCGAAATCCTTGAAAATATAAGTCTGCACACAGTAAACGTTTTGTTCTAGAGTTTTGGATAGTAAACACCACTATTGCATGTACCAAAGTAAAATATCAGCAAAAATTGATAGCGTAAGTGCTAGTGACGTTGTATTGTGTACATTTAGGAATCCTTCTAAGTATTTAGATACACGAATGAATTCAAAAGAGAACAAAAACTGAATCCAATGCAGCAAATCGTCGTGACCACAACTTCCAATATTAGTTTATCATTGGTTTATAATTTCATGTCACGCAAAACTTCTTTCTATTGTATCTCTATATCCCTATAATGTGCAAGATAGATATAACCTACATAGCCTTTAGAGGCAAGACGGATGAATCAGCATGAATTCCTGAATTGTGACAATATCAGTTCGTATTGATACCAATGACCATCCTCCCTAACTCCTTTCACATTAATCTTAAAACCCTTGATATGTTACATTTATCAAGTTTTGTGGAGTATTACTTTATAGCAATATAGATACTACAACAATAACTTGCGAGATCATTCTAAACAATGCAATATTTCCCAGTCTTTCTTGAATGCTGATTATCCAAAGTAACAATGAAATTCTGAAATATTTTAATCTGTTAGATGTGCAGAATGGTAGAGACAAGTCAACATTGACAATTTAGTGGATAGAATGAAAAAGATTACACATTTCCAATTACAGCTGAGCGCTTGAATTTGTCTACCAGGATGGAACAGGGATATGGCAGAAAACGAGGATTGTAGATGGTGTTTACTTTTTTGTATGAAGGAGGAAAAAACCGAATTTCTTCGGTAGGATCACATCGCTGTTGACAATTTGAAATAGCAAAGGATAAACCCATGGCTATGCTGAAGGCCAAAATGGAAAATACATAGAGAGTATGACGCGTAAACAGAGCCCCATCTACAGGCGTTGTTTAATCTACAATGAATACAGACACTTTGTTTATAAGATATTGATGAATATTTCTAATTTTACTAGCTAAAGCATTTTATCGATCAATATCAATAATTAAATACTAGTTTCAACCATTTTCGTTTTTGGTAAACTACATTCCAACATTTTACACTGTATTGATTCGACACAAGGGTGCGATATACATACAAAATTTACCTGATACCAGAAGTCTTGGCGGAAGCCTTTTCCGCAGACCGCACACGTAGACAAGGGAGGGAATTCATAACTATGGATATGCTCATGGAATACATTCAATATTTCTGATTGCATCAGTGTTAGGATATAGGATCATATGATTGTTATAATCATTGACCGATACCTGTCGGTACGTGCGTATGAGTAAGTACCTGCTTGCTAACTGAAGTGTTATGGAAGACAAAAAAATGTCAGAAGTAAAAAGTACACTTGGTTTCAAATGAGACATATGTTTATTTTGTAAAGGAAAATATTGGTACGCCTTGCTGCCAATAATGCGCACAAGCACACAATGTCGGCTATGAGTCTCCGTCTGTGACGGAATAGTGTCCATATCACTCAAAAAACATTTAAGATATGTATGACGTGTTACACTAACACTTTGTAACGCCGTATCACTGTATAAAGCTTTGCGTTCAGCAAATGTTCGTATGGAAGTTGACGTCGAAACTGAGCCCTTGTGTAGGGCGTGACAATCATCGGCTGGTGCTAGGGGTACATACCATACTCCAAAGATAACAATTTCATGGAAGATCCAGTGTTTGCCGATCACAATTTTGGGTCATCACTCTTAACTATTTTATATCACTCTAGACGATTGTGCATCATTGATGTTTTTCTACATGTCTTGGGTTCCATAGCTTATTATCGATAACAGTCTGAGTGTGAACACAATGGAAATGTCTATGACCAGTATATTTTTTCTTCCTGATTCTCGTCTGGGCTCTGTAAAGTTGATGTGAAGTGGCATCTATACATCCCAAAGCGTCAGGGACATGTGGCCAATGTCTTCTCATGGTTAACAATTCTCAACGGGAGAGCCATGTGATGATTCCTCTCAGGAAATGATGGAGAATTGGTCATATCCTGTTTATTACTCGGGATGTGATATAAATTACTGTAATAAAAATGATAGATAATGTATTATAAGACGGGTAGGAACAAAACGACATCAGTAAGGTGCAACTCATTTCGATTTTTTAGTATATGTCCCGACCTAATCTGTCTTCCTATCCAATTAGCTATAACACACGTCATCACAGAATTACACAATTCAAGAAAAGTGTCTGATATATCTCCGGTTGAATCATAGTACTGCATCTGTTTTGGTGATAGAAGCCAAATAGTTATTTCAGGAATGATCGTCCTCAATGAACAAAATGGTTTGCGTTGCGCAATTCGGAGGAGAATCGAGGGGCAACACTACCATTTCGACATCAACATTTCCCCAACATGTCAAGGGTATTTAAACCATGTATCTATTCAAAATCTGTGTCCATTATATATAAGGGGGGGGGGGGGGGTCTCGAAAGTCGTAACTAACAGTAACAACACTACGTTCTTTGACGACAGCAGCTGAAAAAGCTATACTACGAATCATGTTATGTGTGCCTGTTGCCATATATATACATGCATACATCATTCTTTGGTTACAGGTGTATGTTTCCTTGATTTTCATTTATTTCCAGGATTTGTCTCGCGAACGAACGTTGTATCCCAGCAACGTTTTATATACATTTACACATCAAATTATATGAACGAAGCATGATATGTAACTGAAATCTTTAAATATGAGTTATTACGAAACGAAACGCATTGATGGGATAATATAGCAATAATAAATTCTCCCTTGTCAGATACGTTCAGGCGGCTATGACTACGGCAACAGGTTCCGCCAAGACCTCTATTATAAGGCACACCTTAAATATCATGTGAAAACTTTGCAGTTGTTACATAATCTACTTATGCCTTATAATGAATATACATTGAGACAACAATCGATAATAAGCTGCATGTAAATCTGTTTTTTTTCAAATATTCATTAAAAAATTCCATCACTCTGGAATTTAGCAGGAAATGTATGTTTACTTGGATTGAGATTCCTCATCACTAAAAGTGAGGAAAACTATGCCATTCTTTTATACAAACTCCAGAATGCAAGGTCAGCGTAACCTCCAAGAATTTATAGCAACTAAATCAAAGCTGAACAATACAAAACAGCCTGCAATCTTAACAAAACCTTAACGAACAACATATTATAGTAAGCACTATGATATTTTGACACCCGCGGAAAACCCGGGCCGGCGAATAAATCATTCTGAGTGTTCTTCTTTCGGGCAAGCATATGTAAAATATTTGAGTCTTAAGCCACGTGTACAATGAGAAAATTGGAAATGTGTTTTCTGTAAAGAACAGATTTATGACGTAATACAACAAACAGTGGGATTACTGCTTGTAACATGCTTGATTAATACTGTTAAGCACACGGTGCCCGTGTTTTAAAATAAAGATTATGAATTTAAAAGACTTTGCAGTAACTAAACGATGTATGACTCAATCAAATAAAATGTCAAGTTTTTGTAACGATTTAAGAGTCAAGATATGAAATCCCCCATTATGTTCTCAATCCGAACAAACATCATGTTCATTCTGCATGTTAAAATATAGGTGGATCAACGCATCAAATAATGTTGCATCTAAAATTATAAATCGAACTGAAGTTAAGCGAAATCGTTCATATTCGACTGCAGTACGTTATACGGTGTGGCGCCAATCTGTAATGCAATTATGGTACAGTTGTAGTATTGTAGTCTCTATAAAGAGAAAATCAAATTAAAAGTCTATCAGGCCGATTAAAGCATTAATGTTTTTAAATTAAAAGGAAATCGGCAAACACAAGTTTCACAAAAGCATAATCAGTTCTGTGTAGAACATGATCAAAGTCCTTGCGATATAATCCAGCCATTATTTGTTTTAAATAAGCTTAAAAGCATTTTATTTGTTTTCGTACCAGATGACCACAATAAGAGAAAACAAAGCAAACCATATGGAGATAATAAAACATATTATGAAATTAATTAAATGTCCACAACTGACAAGAGGGAATTCATGTTACGCATCATTTTTTCTATCCTAGTTCAATATTTGAATTAATAAAAGGTGCGTTTTATTTCATGTAAACAGGCCAGGTAATGCTGTCACGATTGGATGATGAGTCCAATGTAATTAAAACATACAAGTGCATTGTTGGAGAATGAAGCCCACAGTATATAAAAACAAATCTGATCGATTGTCTAAGAATTCTTTAGTACCACATTTATAAGAATCGAATAGCAGCATTTAATGGTCAGATCTGAAGACGTTTTGCGGCCAATCAAATGTTTGTTTCTGAATTCTAATTAGGTTCAAATTAGTATGCATATACGTGTCAAATGAAAACAAAATATGGTGCAACCTTCTCATTTATGAAATTAAAATTTGGATATTTCAACTTTGCATATATTTATATCGCGGAAATATTAACACTTACATGATCCTCTGTGCACACAAAGACGCTCCATACCAGAATCCACTGAAATATTTCACATGGTGAGGTACTTACCACAATATACAGCTTCTAGTCCTGATTTACTCGTTAAGTCCGACCTTTACGTCTTCGCCTGAGATATGGGAAGGTTTTTCCAACGACAGCCAAGGCGTACCCATGTATTCGTGAAGGTCGTTAACGTTTTTATTGTACAATCATTGTTCCCAAATAATAAACAAAACCATAGATCCAAGATTGAAATATTCTTTTTATTCGGTCTGAGAGTATTTTAGTCTTTAAAGGTTACATATAAATTACAGCATGATTACGGTTAATCTGTGTTAACGTCGAGGTGGAAATATACTGTGGGTTATAAATCACGGTATTTAAAGCAGGAATTGCCTTAGAGATGCAATTTCATCAGTTACCAATCAAATCAATTCCGAACCCGCGACAATTGAGAGAAACGGTGATTGTTCTTGAAATTCACTAACATCAACAAATGCAATTAGACCATAGATAAGGATGCATAAAATTATTCAAAATGATTTGAAATGAAATGGATGAAGTGTATCGAAGTCTGACTTGGATATTCAACAAATAAGAGTATAAAACAGGTGCCTATAAAACGCATTTTTGCGGTATTCACATGCGAAAGTAATTTAAAGATACAAATGAAACCCATCCAGGAACAACAAAATTGCATCTCAATAACGCGAAAGATTCAACAGTAAATCAGCCGGAGGAACATCTAATGTTTCTGGCAGAGTCTGTTGGAAGTCTAATTTTTCTAAATTTTATTCCGACGTAAGGTATATTGCTTCTTTTTTTTGTGTGTGTAGAATTGGTCTATTTTTAAACATATTTATAAGCCGACGAGTGTGAAAACAGCTTTTATTCGCTATATGGTTATACCAGCTAAACTTTCAAGATGCTATCAAAGATTTGGGAATACCATGTTATGCCCTCAACGTATCCTTATAATTCCTTTGTCGTTCACCTTGTTCTCGTCTGGGAACGTGATACTATAGCTGCTAGCTTGGTTCACCGAGATTTACATCGTGGCATTATTGAATCGGGATACGCTAACCCTTCCGGAACACCTGTAAGTATTGTTTTTGTACTTTTTTTAAAAAGTATCCGTGTGGATATTTCTTTTGTTTATATTTTGCGCAGGGTTTATAAAATTAGTAATTAATTCATGATTTCAGAACATGTCGTTGTTTCTATCATCAGAATAACGAAAACAAATCCGCAAATTCAAAGTAATCATCAATGGCTTTTCTGGTAATAACTCGTTAAAATTCTTGAGGTGAATGTCTCTACCAATTTCCTTTTTAACTGCCATGTGTGTAATATTTTGGTTCAAATGATCACCCATGTGGTGTGTCATGATATTATACCCGTTGATACAGTCGTACAACCTCACTATATGCAACCTCGTTGTCTGTAGATCATGCTAGCCAAAAGTGTATATTCCCTCGAATGTAAAACAATCTCAGAAAAGTCTAGTTGTGTGGCGTAAGCTTTAATTAAGAAAATCCTTATTTCACTTAACGTTGAGGACGAAGACGCTGCTTTGCTGACACTGGCACAGCAAAGAGCTGCTTTCACTTTTTTATGTCCCGAAAAAAGTCTTTAATCCATTAAATACGATATTTAGATTTCAGGAACAACGCAATCTATAAATTCAATTTCTAAAAGAAAGAGTTGTTTACGTGTAAATTTCGCTATACCAACTTTAGGTTGACACTTCCAGTGATGCACTCTACAACACTATAAAGATACCATAAGACTGTCCATGATGAGACAATTAAAACTGAAGTTAGACGCTAAGGCTCGAAATGATGAGGGAAACATACCATCACGTTCTATTGAAGATATTTATATCAAAGATAGATTAAAATTCGTTTCACAGTATCTTCTTATAACCACTAATCTTTGTTGATAAGATAGATAAAAAACAGGCTGCAGAAGGCACTGACTCATAGAGGCGCGCTTTTATCAGCTGAACGCCAGTCAGTGGCAAGGTCGTCTATACAGACAATATTCACGCCGGACTGTAAACGTGATGCAGAAATGAACAGATAGGAATACTTTAAAAATTGAAATACTGAGACTAGAAACCGGGAACTGTTTTTGACAAAATCTGAACACGCTGTTATGTCTCAGTAATGAAACAAAATGAATAGAGTTCTATGCATAGAGTTGATTATCTACAAGCTAAAAAATAAAGATGTTTGATGGTAAATCTGATAATTGTAACTATATTCAATAATTTCCGCCATATGCCGAGTTTTATATTTCCGAAAATCCATCACGGAAACGCAAACTACTAGATTTTTAAAACTGAAAATAGATATCTCGTCGGCAATTATGAAGATCTGCAGACAGATTTATTCCTAAAATAGCTATGCGCATACAATATGGAAGGTAAGGAATATAATGAAGATAGTGATACGCCGCCAAACATATACACCAGCCTTGGCATATGTAAAGACAAAAGAATAACTTTAGATAATGTGAGCATTTATGTTAGAACTACAATTCCAAGTGGCCAAGAACTTTACAGCGTCTTTCTTCAAAAAGCATTATAACAGTATATAGTGCTAATTATCCGTGCTGTCTATTGAATGTGGTAAGTGTGCTGGCCATAATGACATTTCATGTGCAGACAGGCCGTTCAGAATGAAAGAATAATAATAATGATAAAGTATGATGTATGTTAACTACTATGCATGTAGCATCATTTACATATGTATACATAATACGTATATATACATATGTACATACTATTGTGAATGGATATTTAACAAAAAATGTGTTATGTATTAGAGAATCCTGGATACAGCATCAAAATCTATAAGGTAATAAAACACATCATGTACATACGAAAGTCATTGTCATTTTTTTTGTTTCCTTTTATTGTCGTTGATATGCAGGACTCCTTCTGTGGTAAAATCGAATACCGTCATGATCGATTCTCCGTTGACTAAAGTCAGCAGAAGTGTCTTCTTATTAAATTGTTTTTGTAAACCGAGATTGTCAGTATCTAAGGTGAAGCGTACCTACTTGCCTCTAAGATAGCAAAATGAAAACATACACATAAATAAAAGAGCATAACACAAACATGTTTAATCGGGAATTGACAATAATGCTCCGGTACAAGACAAAAGGCAGATGGTTGGTAAAAATATAATCCCAAGTCCATTTCCTTTAACATCATATCACCGTATTTGGAAATGTTTTGTGTGTATCTGTGAACAGACATTTTAGTCATATGTAAAATATGTCTCGTGCGTGAGTTTACAGTATGTAAAACACATAAAAGAAACGAAATACATATAGCGGAGTTTGTGTGAGGACAGGTTCAGACATTCTGATATGTACCCAACATCTAAAATAGGGGTCTATATTCTCAACACCATCCAGTATCTACATCATCTAGCCAAAAAAGAAGATCATTAGAGTTAACGGTCGAATAACATAACTTTAAAGAGACAAGAGGTCATAGTGGTGAAACGTACGGCAATATATAAAAATCTGAAAAATCTAACAATAATTGACGAAGAAAAGGATGACTACTTGAAATATATTAAGATATGAACAAGACGAGTAGTTGTCATATTCACCATCATACTCCAACAGGATTTCTGGTATACCAAATACATTACCAAACAAAAAGAAAATAAAACCGATAACTGACTATCACACTCGCACAAAACACGATGGTATTAGCATGAAGTCATTGCTAGGACATGCTTACATCCAGCCTTGCAAGAATGTTCACCGTTGTTGCATATATACCGTGACCCTCATCTACATTACCTATCTGATGAAGATAACCATCGTTGTTTTTGTAAAATTTTTTATATTTTTAAAACCCTCCCAACGGCAACCAAGCGTCCTTGCGAAATTTGCTAGTTGAAATTATCTCTCACTAGGGAGTTCCTTGTAGGAATAAGTTTTGCCAAATGTCGATCTGAATTTCGATAAGAGGCCGATCTACTGATGTATTACAAATGTAACAACATGGCTCTTTTTGACATAAAGTACAGATGATTGCATGGCAGGCATAGGTTCGAAAACACTGTAGACTATATATGTCTTTATTAACGTCTAACAGCCGGCCGAGTTTCATGGAATCCAGGATCCCCAAAACATCAAACGTTAACCATACGTTCTAGGTAATTGCACGAGAACACGCAAACTTGGGTTAAGGATGTCATCTTTAAAGCCTTATACTTTTATTGGTCTGTACCAGACAGCAAACCAGAAAATTCAAGAACGAATTAGATAGCAAAAATGCATATCTCATCTAGCATTCTGAGTTCGTGTTCACGAACCCCATGGGGAAGGAGAACGCATTATTGATATTTGTTGTAATAACATATTGCCACAAACACAGAATGCGTCAGGTTTTCACTTAATTGTACATTTGCACGTTCTGAACGCGAGAATGAAAAACCATTTCGTTCGAGGAAATATTTAATCTAACATAGTAGTAACCAATAGAGCAACCACAAAGCCGACAGAATTGCTTCTGTCTGCTGCAATGCACGTGCCTTTAGGGCACACGTGATGCTCATGACAAAAGAGGAAGTTGTTATTGCCGAGATATTATCATGCTCTCAGAAAAACAAACGTCATGCATAAAATAAGGTTAAGAGTTCGGCGTATCTTAATTTTAGTTTCTGATTCAAGCCACGTAAATTCCCGGAGGGTTTTTTTACCAGCAAATGTACATTTCCCCAATGTAAAAGAGTTTTGCGATAGAATACTAGGTAGCAAACGGAACTCCAAAAAATTTCAGATTTTTTTTTTCTGTCGTAATTAATGATGCGTGCTTATTTAACAAAAAAACCCCAATTACTTTAAGGTTATATTTGTTTATTAGTCCAATGTTGATGGGACTTATTGACGCTTATATATCACAATCCACCGTCGTGGTCTCCATGATAACACAAGATCATACTATACTTAATAAAACACAAGACACCATCGCTGACTATTCAAACATAAAGCTGAATTGCCAGTTTTTTATTAGTATATATGGCCTTTCCTCTGTTTAAAAAAATTGTCGACAAGTAAAGCTTTTTGACAATTGTAAATTTATTACAGTCCATCCCCAAATTTTCAACATCGTCATGCCTTGATTTTGAAATCAATTGTGATTAGTAAAGATAAATTCCAATGCGAGTATTCAAGGAAGTTAGTTGTCTTTTATAGCATTTCTGAGACGGCTTGCTCCCCATTTAACTTGGATGATATTCGTTATGAAAATACTACGAGTAATATACAGAGCGTGTTCTCTTGGTCAGAATTGTTCGACTCCTTGCTTATCTTGCTATGATACAATTTACGGCGGGTCACAGAGTAAGAATCGTTCATGAGATCTTTGTATCCTTAAAGGTAACATTAAACGACATTATTTCCCTATTGTTGACGGGATTCTGCTGTTCCATAGATACAATGTATTGGTAGACTAATACAAACACTCCCAGGGGCGACATGTAGTAATTCTTACAGACTTTACTACACCTAACGGCAACATAGGAAGGATTATTTTCTATTTCATTTCCCCGTATATTCAAGTTTTCGGCTACAAGTTTCACTCGGTGAAACGTTTTTGCAATAGTCTGATTTCCTGCCAAAATGATTGGATTCTTGTTTCAATAAGTATCAGTAACATGCATGTTACAATGACAATCCTCAAAGTCGAAGTCTCACCAGATATAAATGTTCAACAGGAATACGGCATGAACGCCTACATAGAGGAACCGTTTATGTCTTCTACAAAGAATTCATCATCAGCTGTCTCAAATGTTTCTCAGTTTCAACTGCTGCGAAGCATGTCTGGAAATGGAATCATTTCTATATCATAACTTATCTTAATCTCACAGGATGAAATCAGAAGAATAATTGAATTCTGATTGATAATATTCCAGATAGGTTTTTGTAAGCTTTATCGTCATACAGACTACCGATACTCCTTTCGGAACAAACACCCTCTCTCTTTGGAAATGTCCTTGTTTTCATTTAGAGAAGAGCGCCATAGAACAGGTCACAAAGACTTTGTCAAAGTTTAATCAGATTCTAAGTTATCTGAAAGATTTTGATCTATGTCATAGATTATGACCTACCATTTTAATCTTGTGTGATTATATAACCAGTTTAGATGTTTAGCATTTGTATTTTACGTTTCAAGTTTGTTTGATGTTATTTCCGTTTTGGATCGCTGTGTTTCATCGGTTGCTGGCCCTAATGATCTTTTATGTGTTGACGGGCGGTTAAGATTGCAATACTGATAATAATATTTTTTGAATACTTTCCCTTCAGTTGTTGTGTTTTGGTAAACAATTGTAAAAATGAACCTTATATGACATTCAAAATATCAGTTAGGAGGCCTCCAGATGTATTGGAGTGGTCACCTATCCAAGCGCAGACCCCGCCATATTTTGCATAACATACGTACATCGACACGACACTCAACACAAAGTCACAAAAATCGAGCTATTGCACTTTGCATTATTCGCTTCCTTAATCGCCCATGAAAAGGAACACCTGCAAGACCACGTGGGATACGCACTTCTGTCTTTGCTAATAACAGTGAATGATACAAGCCCTTTCTTTCTTTCACATTAACTAAAATGTCCATCTATTTTATTGGTACATCAATGGTTGCGAAAGGATATCCCCTTTCTTTCATAAGGTTTCAATAATATTTAGTGTATTAAAAGTATTTGTAGGAACTGCAAAAAGATACAGTAATTAACATATAGAAGACTTAGTTTCAGCCAAACACATATTGAAAAATTAGGGGTTCATACTTACAAAATATGTAAACTGAAAACAAATATACACATATACATTTAATACAATGCGAGGTCCGAGTATCGCAACGTTTGTTAAACGACATATTAACTTAAGGTTTGAAACACAGTCTATTATACATGAAATATTTTAAACAAAACTTGTAGGGACATCTTTGATCTTTACTACATCCATGATGGTAGCGACTTACTAATGTGAATTTCCTCTTCTATAGACCGAAACAAACCTGATTCACCAATCAGTGATGGTTGCATTTCGAAATTGATTAAATGTGGAATATCTTTTTTCTTATGCGATTGTCGTGATAGATAACTGAGGGTTCCGAGAGATGCAAGATGAATGAGACAACGGGGAAGTTCCATGGTCATCATAATGAATTCTTTGGGGAATATTCTATTTTCTTGTGAGATATGAAGTAAGATGTGATAGATGCTCGTGGTTGTCCCGTTATTATATCACAATTGTTTTCATTGTATACCGTGACATTACTTATTCAGACTGACCTATGACGGATGTTGACGATGCGATCTGATTCTCCTTTTATGTTTTTCACGGCCAACATGTAATTGGTTTCTTGGATATTTTGCTCTAGTTTAATTCAGATAAAGATGACATTTTGGCATTCGCTGTTGGGTTTGCATAATGAACGTAACCTTATAAATAGGTGCAAGATAGAACAATTTCTGCTTCAGTTATTACCACTAGCACTTATGATATTTATGCAATAAATGTTCAAGTGAAAGTTCATGTGAAATTATATTGTATCATGGTACAGTGGTTGGTCTTATTTAGATTTTTGAAAAAAATAAATAGTGAAATTTTCTCCGTTGATGAACACTGCGATACTCATCTAGACAATACCAAAAGATAATATAGATGTATGTACACGACATGGATATATATCAGTAGTGTAACAAGTTTACCCTTTTGATGACATCTATTAAGATTTCAGTCAACTTCACCATTTCGAACTTGTGCTCAAGGCTGCACTTTCATAAAGTTTATGAAGTAAACCGCAGATTCATTATCACTTTTTTATTTCCCTAGTAAGTTTGATCTGTTTGCCCTGACGAAAAGTAAATTGTTTTTGCATACTTTAATCTTAAATGTAATAAATGTAACCTTAAAACGAAGACGTTGGAACTGTACGTATTGTTCTTACTGCATTGCTGTAAAAGGCGACTAAATTCTGGACTCCTTTGTAACTGGTGTCTCCCTCGGGCAATGCGCTACGTGTAGCGACTGGTTTACTCGTTAACATTATAGTTTGATAGAGTGGGATGTCCTGCTCGGTGGCTTCGATGTGTATATTTCGGTGTGATAGCACTTTCCCACAATGTGGCTTACACGGAAATATTGCAGCCTCCCACAAATAAGGGGCTTTCACCACGTGCATTCACCTGTCATACACCAAGAGGCAGTATTTAAATGACCGAAGCCGTCGGCATTCTTTCAATATGTTCGTTTTCATGATTTTATTTACATTTTTACTTTCTCAGTTTTAGATTAAATTTTTGATGTGTGGACACCGCTTTTCATTGAACTTTGCAACTGCGAATATGCCGAAAATTAAATGGAAAAAGGTGTCTTATGTCTCACTGGCTAGTGATTATATGTGTTTTGTACTTCAGAATAACGGGTGATTCCAGAAGAAAAGTGTGTGTGATATTTTTAAAGAGAAAACGAAAATAAAATATTTTCGTTCATGTTGTACTTCCGACATGTCTATTCCATGCACATCGTGGACTTACCTGATGTTTACCAATTAGTCACGCACACATATGGCCTCGATGTCAATCGAACAACACGTCTCGCTAAATCGTAAAAGAGCATCCTAAGAGGTTTTAATGGTATTTACAGAATGCTGAAAGCTTACGGTGTTGAACACACAGGTACTGCTAACGAACTGTGAACATCATGGAAACGGCACAGGACTGTCTAATTAACACAGAAAACATTGTGATGTTGATTCAAGGACGCCAGATTGCAATGTGTGTGGTTATTAGACCCACAAGCATCAGTATCGCGGTGGCGACTGTAATCACTGTTTCTACAAACCATTTCTCTTACTCAGGAACAAATGTTGGCTTTCGGGCGAAATCGCTATCACAAACCATTCTAGAGTGTAATTTTAGATGCAAATCTTTTCTCGATGAGACTAAGCGCATTGGAGGGTTTTCCTCGAAAGTCTGTCACTGCCGGTTTCTGTTTTAACATGGGCCAAATATTCCTGCAATATCAAGTTGTACTACTATTACATCGATTGAAATGTACCATGAACTCGGAAAAAAACTCTGTCGCTGGAACAAATAATATAACTAAATAACATAAAAATGAGATTCCATGATGTGTTTCGGAATCATCTCAAACAATCGGTTTATTGTCATAACATTGGTGTATCATTATAGGCGTAAGTGGGTATTTCAAATCCATCATTACATATCGGGGCAAATACGAGATGCGAACTTATTACGGAAGAAAAAATATATGCTATGAAGTCTGACCTGAATTTGATCATGACGTTATCCGAAGTATGTCATGTTCCAAGTTAAACTGATTAAATCTGAGACATAAAACACCTGCCAAATGAATATAAATTATTAGCACTTAAGCATGTTCATGCTGCTTTCTTAGATATTTTTTGTTATCTAAAGAAATCAGTTTCACTGATAATTTCAAGTTGGGATCGATTTTTTTCCCATTGATCAAAGCAGCCTTTCCTGTTACAATAATATTTTGGCCTGAATCAACTAAGTTCACGTATGTCGCTTGGAAATACGATGCTTTTGAAATATTTTCAGAGATTTTACATATTGAGCTTATTTCGGTATGAAATACATTTCGTACAAGATTAATTCCATAAAAGATTTATGTAGCATACAGTTTGTCATTTCGTATAAGAGTAAATTGGCAAACATTTTTTATGTCTCCGTATAACTGAATGTAGCATACAGCCTTAAGCTTCCGCGAAACAGTAAGTTAGGTAGCATACACAATAGAAACTATATGCGAAGATAATCTTGCTGATATTTACGCAATAAAGAATTAAACTGTTATAAGATAGTAATTAAATGTCGATATGGATACAATTGTGCGACAGATATATCTACAGTAACAGGTATCTTTCGTTTTCTGAAATAACATTGCGTTTTCTATTTCAAATAAAGAACAGTCCAAATAATATAGAGTGTCATTCCTAGTATCACCATAAATAAACAATATAGCATAATCACTATTGCAATGTTTTTATTGATACCGAGGGTAAACGACGGTCATTCATTTACCATAGATATCGCATTGTATACATAATCCGACCGAATCACTGTGAAAAGTATACAATCGCATATACTACATTATTATTATTATTATTATGACATTCTGAACGGCCCGTCAACATATAAAAGATCATAAGTGCCAGCAAACGGTAAAACAAAAAGGAAATAACATCAAACAAACCAATAGGCAAAAGACAAATGCTGAAAATATCAAATGGTTATATTATCACAAAAGACGCAAGTCACAGTCCATAGTACAGACCAACATATCTCAGATAAGCTAGAATTCTAAATACACTACAGATCAGTATTCTAATGGCATAAAGGAAAATACAATAGAATATACATTTCTAATTAGTATACAAGTATGTCATTAATATAAATCAATACACCAAACTAATTATAAACCACTTGAAAAATTAAGCCTAACTCTCACTTAGGAACATCAACTAACGGAGACAAACACCATTCTGATTATTCTGACACAGTCCTAGTCAACAAGATCCGTTTTCCGGCCCATACTAAGCCTGAGAGCCAGACATATGGCATGCCGATGTTATAATTACATACATCAATAAACTAAATGCATGATAGGATGCACGTTTACTGGACGTTGATTAAATCTATTTATTTCCCGAGCTGCCAAGTGTTCACTGGGATGCAGACAATGACCATTTTTTTCAGGAAGATTTGAATATCACAGATTTCTGAATATTCTTCAACTTATATATACGTCCACAATCTGTAACACGTATCACTATGCTGTATAATATGTAGGGCAATAAATCTCTCCACATATCAAACCAAAGAAGGTAACGCCACTACATGTTTGGATTGGATTATAAATCATGCACAAACCAAACAATGTAATCGACAATCTCAAAAGAAAGTATGCAAGTTGAAGTGCCAAAGACACAGCAAGGTAGCTTACATCCTGAGGCAGCTATGTCACACTGATAATATACATCCGAAGGTGAACAAGTCATAGTAAGGTAGCATAACGTCTTAATCATCTGTTTCAATGTTCCACAATAAGGAGGTATACAACCTTTATTTTCCTGGTTCACATTAAGTAGTATTCAATTATTATCATTATGACATTCTTAACGGCCTGTCAATACATAAAATATCATTAGGGCCATCAACCGGTAAAACACTCAGCGATCTATTAAAGGAAACAACATCATGCAAACTAAAAGGTAAAAGACAAATGCTAAAAATCTTAAATGGGTATGTTATCATTAAAGATTAAAATGGTACGTCATAGTCCATTATACAGACCAACATCTTTCATATAACCAAGAATTTTACAAATCTCAACAGTTTCAAAAGTGGTCTTTAGACTTGTAAAATTAGGATAAAAAATTCTCGAGCAGACAGAAGGTCAGTGCAGTCCAATAAAAAATGTTTAACGGTGAATGGCTCATCACAAGTAGTATTAAAACTTTCAAATTCAGAATAGATAGTTAAAAACCTGTATGTTTTCAATAAGGTAGTTAATTGGTACCTTTGTGTTTAATTGTCGGAGTCATGTAGAATACTCCCCTCAAATGATCTATCCCGTTATAGTATTCAACTATTTTAACATATCTAAGTCACGTGATATATGTAAAGGTGTATTCGATAATGCGAGAATATAGGAATTTGTGTCTACAACTTATAGACAAATAATGTATATATTGCAATCAGCCTCATCTCAGTAAAGTGTCATAAATCCTTAGGTGTCTTATGCTCAATAAGGTTTCATCTTTTATGTTACTTAATCTAGTACGAACTTAATTAACATGTTCCAGTGACGTATACAGAGTTTGTGATTTATTTCAATATAGGAAATGAATCTGAGAACGCCATGTCTCTCCTTTCCCCGGCCCATTTTAAGCTTGGGAGCCAGACATATTGTATACAGATGTAATAATTACATACATCAATACTTTACATGCACGATACACTACATGTTTACCGGACATTGATTAAATCTAATCACGTTTCATGAGCTGCGGGAATGGCTTCATGTCATCTCGCAGAACAACAAGTGTAATTGGACATGTATTCGGGCTTGAAATACATACACGTTAGCGTCGAATAACAATCACACGGGAACCTGGATATAGCTCTAAGGGATGCATTTATATTTATTGTAACAATGGGTATTGAAGAGCGTAATAAGTATCAAATTAACCACTGTTATTAAGCTGAAAACTGCAATTTTTGTTTCGACAACATCAGATAAACAATAATGAACAAGAAATAGACAGTGTTGTAATACGATTTCAATGACGTCATACGGATTACAGTATTGTATTTCCTATTTTGTATTTTGTTATTGAATATTTTAGATAAAAATAAGTTTAATTTCTTTTGATAATATTCGTTCGTATCAACCTTTGTTCAATTTAATTGTACTTTTACACGTCATTGGGGTTTCTGTAAGATCGTCTGTAAAGGTAAGCGGGTGATTCAAGAAAGTAAAGATTGGATGAAAATCCTCAATTTACCCCATCAATATTACATCAAATAAGATATTATGAAAAGTGAGGCATTTGATACTTTTCTAATTGACGTACACGAACACATCACATTCAAAACAGGCACGTACCTCGAAAAGGTAAGGAGGGCGTCCGTAAATGATTATAAATATTGATGAGCAATAAAAACCAAAATCAAACGAAACCAATAATAAGATGCCTAACGGAGTCGTTAAACCCCGGCACCAGGTGCTAATTATTGTAGGAGTCCAAGGATGATATTATTAGTGAGGTTGCTGCACTTCCAAATTAAGACCATAAGGGCCATATAAAATGTATGTGAAAAGATAACCAAAGCACACGAAAACAAGTCAACCTCACTTTTCGACATTGAGGCGCATCACTCATAAGTTTATCCATTTTATTCAAACTTGGTCAAACGTTGAAACTAGCCACCGTCTACCGTCTATTTGGTGTTGCAAAACAAAATTGAGTTATCTAATTGATCAAATTGATATAAAAAATGTCAGATTCAAAAAAGTAATAAAGGGTTTTAAAAAACAAAATCATACAATAAAACTATTGTCCCTGACATCGTTTTATTAATATGCATTATCATGAAATTTGAAAATGGAAATGGCGACGTGTCAAAACGGCTTGTCCACATGACAAATTTCACTAGAATTGAATAACTATTGCAATAGTATGTCATTGATACCATATCACCACAATGTTTCAATAGCAACTGAAACTAATAAGTAACTGACCATGTACATTTTATAACACTACTCTATTGGTTAATTAAATCTTATGAAATGCAGAACCATATCAAACAGCCACATATGGCGTATTTATTTTGAGACTGTAATATACAGATACTGAAACTTATAAAAACAATCCGATTATTTCAATGATACAGTAACATACATGTACTGAAAATTAAAAAAGTTCTTGTCTGAGTTTTTTTTTACATCCCATTATTTCAAATCTGTACATGTCTAGCCTAAAAATGTTCCATTTATATCTAATTTAATAACACTTCTTGTACCTTACTAGAAACTGACTATAGCTATAAGATGTGATATTGTAGCAAACACGTTTAAAATCTGTTCTTTGTCTTTTACATATGCTTTCAATTATAATTTATAACAGACAATATCGTTCCGAAACACTCCCACTTTTTCGCAGAATCAGAAGGATATGAACACTTGGTTTGACTGAAATGGAACTGCTGCCCCTAGATATATAGCAACATTTGGGATCTTTATATTCAACGTTCAATCAAATCTGTTTTTTCGTTACGTTTCCCCTCTAATGTTGTCCTCATCGACATCGGTCCTCATATTATACTTACTGTTGCCAGGACTTAAAATTCAGACGCCCTTATCAACAGCACTAATATACAGAAATGGTAAGCGAACATATCACCACTAAGATAACATCTCCACGTCTCTAGAGTAGGATGGACAGCGAATTTTCTTGAAATCAATTTGCCTTAGATTCCATTAATCACAATGAATCTTGTTTTCTTTTTCTCATTAGACGTATTCTCTATCGCGTGACTAGAAGATATCGACCAGGAGATTTATCACGTGCATGTAAATATGTACCTTGATTTCCCAATATTCGTTAGTTCCGGAACTCCACACACCACGAAATTTAGGTTGTGTCAATACCTGCAGAGCAGGCCACACGTTTAGTATAGTTATTGGGTGATTTGTTGTCAAAGCACTGTACGACATCGATATATTATAGTGTATCGTTATATTTGGGGAAAATATCAGCAAAAATTAAACGATAACGTCATCCGGTTAAACAGCACTTTAACTTAGGTTAGATTCTCCTTGCCACGTATGATCTAGAAACTGTACACAATCATGGTAAGTGACAAGTTAAAGATGATTTTGCCAGCTTAGCGCTCCGCGTAAACCTTTGACACCAAACGTTCCATTAATTATAATTATTTATTCATTCAACGACTCATATAGGTCACGATCTGTAGAGAAATTAATGAAAGACACCGATGCAAAATAACCATATTTCAAAGTGAAAAAGGCATGACAACGACAAATAAAATTATGTTTGATATGGACAATTTCTATTTTGAAATACAATCCAGCCTCTCCTTAAAAACTTTCCGGGAAATCTAATTTCGGTTACTTGGTAAATGGCTGCTGTGCTTTTTACAGTCGTTCATTCGTCTAACTGACATTAAAGTAAATCTGACAAAGTAACAACTGCACGGAAAAAATACAATACATATCATAAAGAGAGATGCAACTTGTGTTTGCATTATGCACAGACTTCAAATGTGCAAATACGTATTCCTATGCGATTAAAACACATTTAATGTATTGGGACATTTATATAACGAGTCCCGAGGTCAACATGAAAATATCAGAATTGAGGCATTTTTTTTTTTTTTACTTTTCACGAATGAAATAGTCATATTTAAGGTCCTTTTCATTAATTTCAAATTTAGCGGAAATCAGTTTTTAATTTCTGTTTTTGAAATCATCTTTGCTTTAAGAATACTTTTCAGCTAAAAACAATATAGTGAAGTAACTCCGTTGTAATATAAAATGAAGTTATCACTGGTTATGCAATATGACAAATGACAAAGCATATCCCTGCTGTACCTCATAAATATCGTAAGAGACGTCTAATTGTTGGAAACCTCCCGCAGGTGAGTGATAATTTTCCCGATGTCTCCCGTTAATGTCTGCATCTCCTTCTAAAAGTGCACTACTACAGACTCTGGAGTTTTCTCAAGCGTCTTCTTTCAAGAAAACATGGAAAGGAGCCAAAATAAATCTGCTGTCCCCAATGTCTTTCGAAACAATTGGGAACATGTTTTGTTCCTTTCCTCTGTATGTCTTTGTGTGTTCATTCTATATTTTTCATTTTTTTACTCTTCGTGTTCCTCTTGACAATTGCCCTACTTTGTCCCTGGCTGTTTCGAGGACCTTGAACCCTGTAAAATACCAGTTTATATGCCCACGATAGCTTTGGTGAAAAAAAATCACTTTATTTAATTTAGGATTTATATTAAGATGATGGCCCCTTCGGATAGTATTGTCAGTTAAATGCAAATTTACAGTGCATTCGAACTGAAAAATCCTAGCTTAGAAGACCAAAAGCCCAGTAGCCCTAAATCGCTCACCAGGTATTTAATGTCCATCAAAAGCAGAATCGGTGTTAATATCACACAAATATTGACATATACACCATTGACATTAAAATGGTACATTCTGTCGTATTGATTTTAACCAATTTTCTGAAAAGGCTGGGTGTCCAGCAATTCTTATTTCCCATAGGGTCGGGCAAAAGTGATTTTGACCCTTAGAGGTCGCTCACCGATATATTGATTTGTGCAACCATAGATGCTTATGAATATTTAATTCATCTTACCCTAAACTCCTGCCAAAAGATTAATTGAAACGAAATAGGAAAGTTTGAATCATCACGCATTATAGTTTTAAAACATTTTTGGCTATGGTATAACATTTTGAATGTCATTCAAAATTACATAGCCGATGAATATCCAACGCATTATATTTTTGGCTATGGGACTTGTTGAACGATAGTTGACATAAGAGACCACACTGTTACACCCCAAACCTTCATCTACACTCTTCCATTTCCTAATATATAATAACCCCTAGCATACCTACAAGTAATGCTGACATGTCATTTAATGCCTTTATCAGTCAGTTATAATTAGCACGTTACATCAAATATATATGACCGATAGGTACTATACAAATCATCCAATAATATATTATATATGCTGTATGCCCCAACATCATCAATTGTTCTTTTGACATTACTTTCTACATTTTTACTAAGACGGGGACTTTAAACATCTTATAAGTACTGTTCACACCATTTCAACCAAACATCGACCATATTGTCCAAGTGCTCAAACCACCAACTCATTTTTCATCAAGAACTGTGGTGGATTTAGTCTTCACGTATTTGGTCTCATAGGGAAAGATCTCAACCATAAGGTTAAAATCCGAACTGAAATGTTGACTTCCCAGCTTCTTTTGTTCCTTGGACGTCAACTTCCTACAAGAGAAAACGTTCTTGAGCACAACACTGTATTCGTGGTTAGTGGGCTACTGTCATACTAGATGATACATATATCTTTATTCCTAAGAGTTCTGATCACACGCTTAAGAGAATCTCCTACTGTGGCCAAAAAAGCGGAACTATTTAAATTTCATGAACATAACCCCGTTCCTGATGTTTACATTCTGGACACAGTAGGACAGTTTTCGCCTGGAAGCGATATTGATGAGAATATTGCAAAAGCCATCAGAGATAGTCCTGACTGGAGAAAGATGACAATGTCGTTGTAAATCAAGGATTTAGAAACGTTTTGCTAAATATGGAATCACGTGATTCGACAACAAATGTGCGGTCTT
The DNA here is from genome assembly GCF_031769215.1 of Ylistrum balloti. Classification (NCBI taxonomy): domain Eukaryota; kingdom Metazoa; phylum Mollusca; class Bivalvia; order Pectinida; family Pectinidae; genus Ylistrum; species Ylistrum balloti. Next base: position 24,416 of record NW_026782118.1, on the reverse strand, counting down.
ATCTAAAGCCTAATCTCTACAAACTAACCTTGATAGATCGATAACTAAATCCAGATTGGTATCAGAGACATATCACGGACGATTCAGGCAATGGCTGTCTTTCAAAACACATCCCCCCCAACTTCTTCATTGATGTCATCGAGGTACTTGTTAGAATAGTAACAGCTTGTCTTACTGGAATCTGAGGACACATATATAACAACACAAGAGCGATACGCAAGGGATAGAGCGCTGGCTGCCAAAATGAAAGCGCACCTTAGTGACACAACTAAGCCAGATCTAACCAGAAGGACAAAGCCACTGTTTGTCATTCTAGATTATCTCTTTTAACAAATTTGACCCCTGGGACCTTGAACAAAGGTCAAGGTATTTTTTTGCAAACATTATTGGGCTTTATCCCAGCAACAAATCAGCCAAATATGACATTTATCTGCTGGTTATTAAGAAGTCTATTAAATGTTCTCTACTAAATATTTAGACTCCACTTCTCATGTCCTATTACTATGATAATTTCAATACGTTTAATGAACACAAGATCTACTTGATACCCAATATTCGAACAATATGTTAAAAACTGTTCAATGATGACGCGAGGAAATATCACTGTCAACACCATCCCTTGACAAATATGGTTTAGTCGATTATTTTCCATGCTGCTAGACTCAGAGAGTTGTTTCTTTTTCATTTCCAATGTTTGTTATCTGTCAGCGGTATTACGTGGGATATATCAAAACATGACAGCCATGTGACTTTTAATCACCGCTGCACTGAGGTAGGCCGGTAGGTCACGGAATTCGAGCTATTAATACAGATTTGAACGTATAATTGTAATATGGTCATATATGAAACGAAGACTGAATAAAGTAGATACTTCAATCAGACAAGTTAGGTTATCTATCCTACAACATATTTTCTTGGAATGGCATTCAAACAACATTACTATTTGTGCGTCACTAAAATGAGAAACAAAGCGTTATTCTAGAGCAGGAAATCAATTCAATCTATTGTTCTATCACGGAAACTACATTTATTTTCTAGTATAGCTAAACAATTTGTACGACATACATTAATATACCCTAACCCTAACTCACTGAAAATTAAGCGAGTCTCTTCAGCTGGCGATCAATCCAAGATCTACAAAGAAACATTTTTCCCTGAAAGGCTCATAACATGAGTACAGCCAACTCGGAAGATGTCAGTATGATTACATTTTCCGGATAAAATGTTACAAAGTTAAAGTAAAAAACGGCTGTTGTTCGTATATATATCTATCATCAATGGGATCTTGAAAGTTGTTATGACATGAAAGAGTTGCAAATGTTTGTTTAAAAGAAAGTTGTTGGCAATGATTTTGCATCGGAAACATAAATCTTTAAACATCTTTAGTGGATAACCATACATAACAGGAAAGGAAAATACAAAGTTGTGCCTTAACGTCAAACAGTACATTAAACAGGCTGTCAAAAAAAAATAAAAAAATCTATGAATCTATAACTGCAACACGCACCCACGTGGTCGCTGTAATGGCGGCAATGAGCTTCATATGATAAGCGTAGGAAATTGAAAGATACAAGTTGAAAAATGCAATATACATTAAGATGGTTTAGTCAAGAAACGAAACAGTTCTTTGACGTAAACAGTTTACCACAATTCTGTCCTTTGAAAGTTTGATTTTAACAGCAAAATGACCTAAAATTAGGTTTGGCGCCCGGATGTATGGCAAGAGAACGGATGTGGGTTGATAAATTAAACACGTTATTAAACACACAAATGAAATATACAAATCCACGCAACCATCCATTTCCACGCGGTGGTCTAATTGCTTCCCCGTCCACTTCAAACGGCACTAATACTATAAAGTCATAACAGAGTCTATTAAGGTCTACGACTTTAATGTCAGGTTCAGTACAAAGTGGTAATAATAGCATTAACAAACAGAAAAGGTCATTAAGCTACTTTAATTAGTATACATTGTAATCGATACAAACGTCTACAAAAGGCTTTAAAGTTATGCAAAGCTCGTTAACGTCTACATAATCTTCATCCCAACGCCGTCACGATGCTGACTTCCAATGTTGATGCATATTTAACTGGTATGAGTTTGGCGCCATTCCCGCAGACAGACGGTCACAGAGCGCTTTTAAACAGTTAAAAAATTAGCATTGATATAAATGATGACGTCACGGGTATTGAGTGTTCACTGTTACATGGACGTGAAATGATGTATTTGTTTTCAATTTTCCTTGGTAACGTCCCAAAGTGCATGCGTTATGTAATGGGATTAATTATTTGGGATATAAATCGATACCCAGGGCATTTTCATATCATAGTACCACATTAGGGATTATGCATTAGATTCTACTAATCAAAACTGTTCAATCTGAATAATTGTGTAAAAGAAAAGCTGCTGAATAACAAAGCAAATTTTGTAAATGAATTTTTGTGTACTAATCCCATTGTTCAATAAATTCCATAATCTCTACATACAAGATAACTCTCAAATATCGTTAAGTACATGTGCATATTCTGCATCGCGTCACTTTGATGAAAAGTGGCATGCATGTTACGTCTAACCCTGTAGAGTTGAAGTTCACTAACGGTATCTGCCACTTGATCCACTGGAATTAGATGTTCGACCGTATGTGCAATGTAAACATAAAATCACGGTTTTTGAAATTTGATGTTTGTGTATGGAAATATAAATTGCTATATGTGGAATTTCCCGCCATTTGAAGTGATAGTGATTGCCGTAAAATATGGCACGCTATTAATTTAAGTTCACTTAAGCAAAAACTTCTTGAATTAAGTTATCTATATTTCTTCATAATGTATATAACCTTAAACACCCGACGAAGGTACATTTAAGTAGCACAAAACAGTGAATGTTATGTCGGGCTTTCAATACCTCCCATATCGTCCTATCTACATATCAATTGGGAATCCAATAGACGGAAGTGCTAGAGTAGGTGTAATTGCGAGGTCGATGTAAGGAAATTCTCTTAAAAGTCGCCACTCGTTCGTGTCCAGTGAGGAGAGACAACTTAAGTATTCATCTGGTTCACAGCCAGAATACTACTAATTAATTGATTCTTGTTAAAGGTCGAACAACTCGAACTTTCACATCACTGGCTTTGGCCAGTATGAGCTATTCAGTGGTTAGATCAAGTAATTATACCCCAGTGCCAGGATTATCGACGGAAACAGGGATGAGATGGGTACAGCTGTATTATTTATGGAGCAATTGCTTACTATAATTATACTGACTAAGATAGGTGCATGGAAAACCTCGTGTTAAGTTGAATAATTGAGATATGGGCACATCAGTATCCAATATTCTTTGTTCATAAAAAACCTGTCAGAACAACAACGAGATATTGACAAGTTTGCAAACATCTATTCAAACGAGAAAAAAATCCCGATGAAACTAGTGTAGAAATAAATGTACACAGAGAAAATGTACTTTATTATTGCGCGGCCTGAAGGAAACAATTAAATAACTATGATATTCCCCATCTAACTCCATGTCAAAGCGTAAATCAATATTATCAATGAGACTATGATGACATGCTCTCCATAAATCAGATTTTTTTAAACCCCACATTGCAATATTTTATACAGGTGGTCGAAATCACTCGGGGAAATCAGGTGGGTTATCCTGCAGGGGCCTTCGACACGATGCGTCTGTATGGTAGCACTTTAAGATTGGCTTCAGTTCCTTGCTATTATTACGAGGCTTGCACGAACATATCACTGTCTCCTGTACTCATAAGTCACTCATCTCGTAAACACCAGGAGACTGCCCGTAAATGAATATAGATGGTTATATAACGCCAAACAATGTAATTAAGATATTTTTAAACGTCCTCTCACAATAACTCCAGACCTGGGAACCCTTTTTGATGCCCCTGTCAGTAGTTTTCAAGTTGGTTGTCAGCAGTTTTTAGCTGTTGTCAGGAGTTTCTGTACAAAGCCTACGCCGTAAAAAAAGAATATTTTTCAAACTGCATGACTAACAGACGCGAAGTGGTTTTTAAAACTTAAAAGGACGAGTTATATCTACTGTGTTACAAACACAACAATAAACTTAAAAAGGATTTCATAAAATTTCTAAAAAAAACCAACAAAATATATGAAAATATAAACATTTAACACAATGTAAAGTTACTAACTGGATCAATTTAAATAAGAAAATGTCGACGAAAATCAACAAAACGAATTCATAACACAGATAAAAAAAATAACGATAAGGTTAACAGATGAGAACAAGAATTGTACGTCAAATTTGAACTTCAAGGCATTTTAAAAAAATAAGTTCACTGGAACTAAGGCACATCAAGGTTTTACAACAGGCTCAAGTTCTATATATAAACTATACTTTCAATTTTTATTTGTATATAAAATGCACTTTTGAGGTCTTGTTGTGTGCTACCTGTTGATGTCAGCTGGGGACCAGGTTCGACTATGAGGAAAAGGAGATATTCCAAGGAGGATCTTCGACCTGTACTGTTTTCCGAATAGTAGAGAATATTAGCTCACAGTAAGTACAACCTTGTAGAATCTTTAAAATGACTCCCATCATCCTGGCAAGGTTCTTGACCTTCAGTGACTTTTCATCTCCTGCAAGGTAGGATCCATTCTATTCTGTAAATACAATTTAATACAAAGTAAATTCTTGTAGGGTAGTGTCCTTGGTTACACCATCTGGTATCAGTACAATGTAAGACTGCAGGTAATGGAGTGTAGTATCTGGTTGTATCTGCTATCTCTGCATGGACCAGGAGAATTCTGTTCCATGGCTGTTTCTCCATTATATACTCACATGCGTTGATGAAGAAGAATCACACATTTTGATAGAACTGGTCAATACGACTTTCAAAAATTTGTTGCCTCCTGAATGACGGCCTGTGCCGCTAAACCAATAACAATCTCAATGTTTACTCTCTGATTGTATTTCGACCTATAGAGCAATTCACCTAACGGCTTACCAACCACTGCAGCAGGTTTTAGAAACTGACCAATCACATTTCATATCACCTTCAGAAGGGAACTTCTAAGCACATATATCTTCGGATGGCCAAAGGAAATTGCTGGCTGGATCACTACCTCAATCAGTAGTTAAAGTTAAAGCCAAGCGCGCACTCTTTCAACAAGATCGTCCTATTATATGGATGCTAGGTCACTCAGCTGTTGCATTCTTACGCCAACATTACAAATCTATAGTTAGAATAGTATATAAATTCCTACACCATCAAATAGATTAATGTTGGACTGGAAAGATAAAAACTGGAAATAAGCAGACCATCACATTACAGCACTGATACTACGTATATATTAGATGTAATATTGCCAGATTAGTTTAGATAACGATAATTTGAAGTCTGAAAGTCTATTCTATCTTTGCATTGTTCTTGACAGCTTTTGATTGGTATTCATTGCAAGACATTTTTCATCATTACCTGCGTTGATTAATTTCTACCAATAAATCATATTCGATAGACATAAAAAAAAACTTAACTTTCCTTTTGCTATCTTGGAATTCTGGAACATAACTTTCAGCACTGATGGCAACGTGGCGGCTATACTAAGAGGGAGATTGAGAGAAGCGAAAATTTCGCACATCATCACCCCTGCCCTTGTCACTTCTTGTTCTACAACTGCTTCATTTCCTGGAAAAGTCTGACGGAAAGCATTGACATATTTTGTCGTTGACTTTACAGTCGCATTCTCTTTATACTGTTTAGACCCAACAAGGCGCAAACAGACGTATCGTCCGGCATGGGCAAATGAAAAAACCTTCATGTATAATTTATATTTTCCGAAGGTAACATCATTAGACGATCGTTTAAGGCACGGCCATTTCGACTGGTAGCTTTCTTTGAAATGCTGATTTAGATTTTTGAACGTTTGACTGAAAGACACTCAAATACAGACATTGTTTGGCTTCTATGTATCTTCTTCTGCTTTTCACTTATGTGTCATATACAATCTTTAGTGGGTTATTAGTGTAGGTGACAATCCATTTCTAAAGTGTCCAAGTGTAAACATTTTGCTTCAGTTCACGTTACAATACTTCAACCTGAAACTGAATTTCCCTTTCCTTGTTTCAATTACTTCACACAAACATCCTACTTACTATTTTGGGCGATTTATTTTATGCTGCTTGAAGATATGTTTAGCACATTTCCAATATATTCAAAACATTGGCTATTTGCTTTGCATATACGATATCTAACATGTTATTATCAGCATGTTCATGTTAAGTGTTTTTGGAAAAATGAAGAAATCATATTGTAAAATTTTCCCAAAATGCATACTTTGTTTTTATATTTGGCACGAAAAGGGCGCTATATTACTGAGTATGCAAATATTTGGTCTTAAATGCCTATTTGTAAATGTACGACTGCAGAGGCTACCAATAGCACATTAAAGCTGTTGTATTTGACCCTACTTTTTATTGGTTGGTGAAATTATCTTCAAATACACTTGTCGAAAGAACATTGAAGTAAGCCATTAAGATTTACACATTAAATATTCCGAAATTGAATGAATATCGCAGTCCGTTGATGGTCAAGGATATCATGCAACTGCGTTTAATGGATGATATTTCAGTGAGATGATACTATAATCATGACATGAGAAGACATCATTGTTCATTTTCTGTATAGCTATCGGGAGGCAAAGAAAGGTAGTTGCTGCTAGCAATAGTGTATCATTTGAAATCATTAATACGAATCAACCGGCCACATATATATGAAAAAATGTTCTTCGGGAAATTCTTCTTTTGAAATCTTTAATCGAGAAAAATACGAAATAACCGCCTATCAACAAAAAATATCAAAATTCTGGATACTTTGGTCTGATGTTAACTTAATAAATTGTTGATATTAGTCACATAAATGTAAAGTGTATAAATCACACACACGCACACATATACTCAACAAAAAGAGAAAGGTTAACATGTTTCCTTGGCGAATACCTGTAAATGAGTGAAAACAAAATGACGTTTGTGCAATATTAGAAAATGGTAATGTTTTGCATTACAAATCCAAGGGGGTTACCAAAATCATTCAAGCGTGAAAGTCTGTATTAGCGAAAGAGCTGCACGAGGTTTTCTGCGACTGACTTGTATCTTCGCTTGAATTTCGTAAACATTCAAACTGACAACTGTTCCTTAGATCCTTAGGAATTTGAAATCACCGAATCTTGCTATCTATCAACTTTATCATTATGCCCCGGCTGTCACAAGTACAGAGAGAAAGGACTGTAGGCATGATCCAGGCTGGTGAGTCTCGCCGTCGAGCTGCACGGCATTTTGGTTGCAGTGTTAAGACAATTTGCCAGTTGGTAAGTCGTTTAAATCAAACTGGGTCAACATCCGATCGTCCCCGAAGCGGCCGACCCCGTAAAACGACCGCCAGGGATGACCGTCATATACGATTGATACACTTGCGCAATCGATTCGTAAACGCAGTAGAGACTACAAGGACATTGTTTGGGCGTCGTGTGTCTCCCCAAACAGTCCGCAACAGGTTGAGGAACTACCAATTGAAAGCGCGGCGTACCAATTGAAAATAATCGCGCTGGACCCATGTTCACCGTCGTTGGGCCTTACGACAATGGAACAATGTTCTGTTTTCAGATTTGTTTTGTCTGCAACACAGTGACGGAAGGCAGTGTGGAATAAGCGTTTTGCGAACTACTGCGTCGCAGAACGGGACCGCTTTGGCGGCGGATGTGTAATGGTTTGGGGTGGTATTTGTGGGGGGACTCGTACCAGGCTTGTTGTGTTAAATGAAAATTTAACCGGAATTCAATATCGAGACGAAATTTTAAGACAAGTGGTTCTGCCATTCTTAAGACGCCATGGCGTTGGCGCCATTTTTCAACAGGATAACGCACCAGCGCACACCAGTCGCGTCAGCAGAACTTTCTTGCAGCAGAATAACGTACAGGTGTTAGATTGGCCATCTAAATCACTTGATTTGTCACCGATTGAGCATGTCTGGGACGTTCTTGGGCGACGCGTGAGAGAACGTCAAAATCAGCCGTCAAACTTGCCCAAGCCTTGATCGCTGAATGGAACAACATCTCTCCTCGAATTATTCGCCGGTTTACGAGTTCCATGCGACGACGCTGCAATGTTGTTTACTTCGCAGACGGTGGTCATACCCGTTACTAATTGTGTTACCTTTGAAATTGACCCCAACGTCCTTTACAGTCGAATAAAATCAACTGAACGCAAAGTTTTATAATGAACCATGACTGCAGTTTTATCAGAATTGATCAAATACTTTATTCGTACATGATTGGTAAGGATTTATGAAGGGATTAATTAATTCATCACAGAATAAAGTAGTGTTACCTTTCTTTTTTTGTTTAGTATATATAAATAAATGCATAAGCAATGACAAAAATACAATTTTCAAAATAGTCTATAAATAAAATTGTTGAAGCTGTATAGTATTTCTAAACACACATTTTCAATAGCGATTTGAAACTATGGTGTAAAACATTAAAAATGGTTATTATGACCTAGGTATTTCGTCGTTTTCTATTTTATTTTCTGCATTGCTAGATATTTACAAAGTGCTGCTCTTCTCGACATTCCATAATGTAAAGAGACTAAAAATTAACTTTAGACTAAGATATCATAAACGTATCATCCTTTTTTAATGTATAATGTTAATATTTGAAGTCCAGTTCATGTGTTCTTCGCCATCCATGCCATCCAAGTAGCGGCCAGGATAGCTTAATCGGTAGAGCGCAGGCCTACTGAACTTGATAATGCTTATCATACAGTAGCATAACTGGAGTGAAATATTTGTATATGTTAACTGAATGTCTAACACCTCCGGATGCCGGAGACGAATTTCACTGATTTCGGCAGGATTTCCGGAGTTTCACTTGCTGAATATTTCGTTCATTTTCTTAAAAAAAACCATGAACTGATATGTTTTTCTTTTTGAATGTTCAATTGTTCGGATATATCAGTGAATATTTTGTCGTAAGCGTCGCGTGCGTGTGTTTCGCGGGAGGCTGCGATGCATTTGTGTAAGCCTTCTTTTAATACTGAGGAACTGAGGAAATCCTGCACTTATATTGTATACTTGAATCTTTGTATACTGAGGAACTAAGGAAATTGTGCACTTACATTGTATACTTGAATCTTTGTATACAATATGTTTTTATTAGACATGCATCAGATATTGTTTGTGCTTATGCACTCTAATTCTACATCATTATACCCAGACAGTGCTGTCGGTGTCTCTACAATTATGATTCAGGATAAACTGATAACATTTACCTGTAAAATTGTTACTCTGGAGAGGTTTAATCAATGCCAGTCTTGGATATACCAACAGTCTGATAGACTGAGTTTTGCGAGCAGGCCCTCATGTGTAAATATGCAGACGCAGTACGGCGCTGTAGGTATATTGCACATGGCGTGCAAACAAGCAATACTTCATTTCTGTAAAATAATCATTATACGGGTTTAGAACTGGTTATATAATGAAATAGGTTTTCTAACTGAATCTTTCAAAGGTCATTATGCTGCTATCCCTTGTTAGGGCTCATAACAGTTTGCGACGTGTCTTTTCGCCATTTTATTTGACAAGCCGTATTTTTATTACTATGAATACTTTTTTACACTTTCGTATTTGCCATTGAACCCCCAGAGCTGTTTGAAAGGGCGAAATTTATATTATGAGTCATATCATAGAATAGTTTGTTTAAATCATCATTTTATGGCAATCAATGGCGTGATGTAAACAATATCAATCGTAAAATCGTTAGACGGTTTATATATTTACTGCAGCTTGTCATACTTATAATGGTGCCACTTTCAGATTGTTTAGTGTGCCAAACATATGATAACCTGAACACTGTACATTGACACCCCTTTCTCAAAATGCTTTAACATTAAACACAAGAGAAACACTGATTGAGGTTTAATGTTAACAAAAATAGATCAATAGCGATAGTTCGATTAATCTCGCTGACTATTTCTAGATAAATTAAAGCGGGTGTGTGTGTTTGTTTTTGGTTATAATTGCTGGTGATATAAGGATATACATCACCACCGAGCAGGTCATCAATCACGGTTTACAGAATGGCATTTCAGTGCCGTAACGCTAAAGGATGACATCCGGGTGATCCTAACATCGCATGGACCCTAAAGTCAGAAACGATAAATGACCAGTCGTTACAAATGAAAATAATAAGGATTGATAGCAAAATGATAATAAATGTGTACATCAAACTGATTGACAATTCTTTCATGTAATGTAAAGTTGTGTTAGTGCTGGCCATATCTGTATAGCAACATATATGTATATATTATATTATACAGACAAAACAAACTATCAGTTATACATGGATATTTTATATATAAATATATATGTATATATAAGCATTATTTGTTGAAAATCAAGTCAACTGACAAGTGTACGTACACTGTTATCAATATGAATGAAATATTTCAGGTTCCTTTAATTACGGAGACGCGGTATTAAATGTTGACAGGAATAAACTTCTGGTTATGCATCATATTCGCAAGGAAAAGATAAATATCAAACATCTGAAAGCATCATAGATAAGTCTTACTAATAGATTTTGTGGTCTTGCAGACGAAAGCCCCAAAGCATGCAGTACAATGCAATGTCATGACGACGAGGTCTATTGAAAATGTCCAATAACTATGGTTTCTAAACCGACATGCACTCAGAACCAATTCCTATATATATATATATATATATATATATATACATAATAATAATAGCATTAGAGTATTGCGGCAGACTAGGCGAAATATACGCTGAAAACATAAAACACGGAAGCCTCTGTCTACTAAACAAAATACCGCAGGACGTGTCAGGGTTCACGTAGAACAACATGTACCAAGCCCACATAATGTGGATAGCTGAGCTCCGTCAGATACATATAGTCAACAACGTCCCAGTATTTTATACCAACGTGCATTTCATTAAACCTCTTTAGGAACCATTGTGAACTTTCCATAAGTGTTTCCTGTATGATGTTTACAAACTAAGAGCCTTTGTTAACATCATTATTAGTCTAAATTGATTAAAGAAAGCAACTGATATAGTTCTGTTTATGGTAAAGCTAGCCTCAACTGCGCAAACCAGTTTGGGTTGATTGCACACAATCCAATGAATAATGGGCAGACAATACCGATCCTCTTGTCTGTGAGATTGTTATCAGTATTTTTGTATAAGTACGCATATATCAAACTAGACAATACACCCGCATTTAAATACACCACAATGAAACGAATCCGTGTAAAGGTTTCTGCCCGACTGATTTCCAACTGTAGACTCTGAGGGTTTCGGTTACTGTATTGTCGATAATGAGAAACAGGAGAAATATTTTACCAGCTTAATGATTTAAAAAGGAAAGAGTATTTAGTTCAGTTATCTAATCTAGAGTGCTGACTTTAACCGCTATCCTCATTTTGTAAACATTCGAAAGAAATTTCCAAACAGAAACATTTCATTTCAGTGTTTGTCAACGAACGAATTAAGATGTTCAAAAGTTAGCTTGAACATGTAAAATAATCTGGTAGACAATGTGTTTATCTAAACAGGGCTATTGAAAGAACTGTTAAACTGAGCGATCGCTAATTGTAAAGCGGTTTATGAATAATACATATTTTATATTTATAACGTTTTGTTTTGAATTGTCGTTGCTTGCCGTATGGTTACTGAGTCGAGATTGGTCCATGGAAACTTCACCGACAACAGCAACTTCCTTCACAGAAGGCTTACTAAGGTAATTCATTTATATTATCTTTGTTAATAGGACAGGCTGTAATTGATTTTATTTGTAAAGATCAGTTCAGCATCGTTATATTGCCATCATTATGATAGGAACCAGGTTTAATGTTAGCAGGAATACATTTCCATTCAATCATTTATTGTTACATGATGCCTGCAACAAGAATAATTATCTTTCCTCATTTCTAAATGAAAATGGCAATTGCATCGATAGCCATGTGAACAAATAAATATCCAATACACAGCTTATTTATTATGTAGCATGTATGTATACCTTGTGGATTGTAAACAAATATGTTAGCTGATCGGAAATTACATTTTACAGAACGTAGATCTGAAAAAATGATATCCGTTTTAATGATTGCGATCAGAATTCATTGATGTTATGAAATGGATACAAACATTTTGATTATAAGTAAAAGAAATCAAATCAGGTACATGTATTTCTCTACTCGCAATGGAAATGGTTATTAACTATGATGTGAGAGATCCCGAGTTAACAGGCACCATTCAACCATTTAAAAAACCCTATAAACTCACAATGTAAAACCCAATACATTCGTACAAAGGCGATATTGATCTATGCTGCGTCGGCACTTTAGTGGTAATGCTGTCTGAATATATATATATATATTCATATACAATATTTAATAGTTCACCTGTACTCAGAATTAAGCAAACAGTATAATGAATTCCAGTCTCTTTTCCATTTCAAATTTATTCAAACTCGGAGAGCAATAACAAACGTATTGGAGATAGTGATTCCAACTGGATTACCAAATAAATCTAAAGGATATGCAGTCAAACCGCCCGTCGAACCGTTTTATTGGTCTGCCATCGAAAAGTGAATCCGCGCTGTTCTTGGGAACACTTCCGGTGGAAATGTATAGTCATCTTACGTGCTCGAGAGAAGTCGGTATTGGAGCATTATGCAGATGAATAAGCCATCTTACTGAGAACAAACCACGGAGAATAAAAGTACTTTTTGTGTTGAATGTGTATAATACAATTGTAATATAGCATTACTTATATATTACGGCATTTGTTATGTAAGACGAATCATTTCGATAAAGGGAATTCCGGTATATCATATGAAATATATGCTAATTCCTTTGGCTACTTTACCTATGCAGATTAGTGATTATTTGCATCCTACCGGTGATTTAGTATAAGATGAATATCATCACCGACATCTAAAGCCTCCTCTAACGTACCAGCAAAATAAATACATCTATAGTGTCTGGGACATTTCAGCTACTCATTATAAAAGCACCAAATATAGGTTACAGGGCAAGATTTCCATGATGATAAATCGTAAAATGGCAACAAATGTACCCTATTAATGCTGTTGCCTAATTGTTTATTTTGAATCTTACGGATATTTCAACTTAAACATTTCATTCAAGAACGTGCCCCATACTGGTGTTTTTATCTGGTTTCAGGCAAATTTGTTGGCCTGTAGAAAGGTGTTGTATATTTTATTAGGTGACCTTGGTATATTTTGCAACGTTATATTTCCTTTTAGCTCCTCGTTTATATATTCGCCTTCATTTTATGTCACAGTTTATGCTTTGCGAATTGTGGACCAAACACTAGTAAGCTAATCATTGAAGAGGTTTAGAATAAAGAACCTCTGACAGATCGACTACATAACATTATTTACCTTAGACAACATAATCCAGAGGCATCTCGGCGCCAACCATTGTTTGATTTCCCTTATTTTGTTTGAAGTTTGGATATTTCCCAAGGTGGGAGACTTACATGAAACAATTAATAACAAGGAAACTACCAAACTATTCTTGGGCTACCGGTGAGCTTATGCCATGATGAAGCATCCGAACGTGAACATATCTTTTAAAAAAACTACCATTCGAAAATAACTTAGCAGATTTTAGTAAAATTTGGTCAAAAATATCTTTCGGGAATGGAAACTAATTTTCTTTCAGTGATGTTCAGTGGGTTCCCTGTTACCTTGGGGGCGGAGTCCAAACTACGAAATTTAGCAAATTATTTAAAATCCCTTAACTGTAGTAATGATGGTGAATTTTGTAGTAGTGATGTGGAATTGTTAACAGACGTGATCTGAAGCATACATGAACAGTGGGTAATACGTCTGATTCCCAGGAGGCAGTGATGCGGGGCCCAATACAGGAGATAGGAAGAATCGCTTTAAATCTGTTTTGTTTTGGCACGGGTATTTTGACCAAGGGTGGTGAGATACATCCTCTAGAGAAGGGGATTGATTTTATATGTACATTAGGGTCTAGTCCCTTATTTCTACTTGAAAGAAAATATTTTGGCGTCTTTTCTGTCAATGTGAAAGCAACTTTCTCACGTATTTGAGAATTTCAAAAGTTCAACCTAATGCCATAAATGTATGATTCCTGTCATTTCAAAATACAAAACATTTCTCCTAACACTCCTTCCGAACAAAAAATAAATAAATAAAATCGTGTATATATGACAAAAAGTAGCAGCAGTTTGAACTTTTTCTGGATGCGAAATAAAAAAAAGTAAAAATAGAATGTATTGAATATGGAACTTAACAAGTACTACAGCTGGTTTGTTTTAGATCACCATTATACTTATGTTTAGAATACTTGATCAATGGAAGCAGCTCTATTCCTTTCAATAACTGTTAAAGACTTCTACATAGATATACAGTAGAGGATATATTTCAAAACCTGATTTACGTCGTAACTGGATCTATCAAAACTACGCAATAGTCGTATTTGTAAATCTCCTTCCATCTTGATATTGTAATTTCTTTCGATCATTTTGGATTTTCATTATGCGCCGCCGATGTTTCAAAACAAGTCCCTGAGCATTACTGGTCCTAGAAAGCCGAAGTTAACTTCATTATTTGGCAGTACCATATCTAAATCCTGGTTTATATTGCTTATCTTATTTGTATAACCTTCCAACCGTCTTTCATATGTATGTTTAACTAAATTTTACAGGCAATTTATTATCAAATATTTGTTGTTTCATAATAAGTCATATACGTTGCTTTTGATATTATTTACCAGAAATCGCACCTAATGGGGACATGTTGTTAGATAGATAGTTATTGATATATGTTTTAATCATTTTCATGCTGTTTTCTGTTTGTAGTTGCAACGGTAAAGATAAATGGTGAAAGTGACGACAGAATGAAAACCGATACAACCAAGATCATGCAGCATTCAAAGGTGAACGAACGAACATGTACGAGCCATCCGGAGCGTATTGTCATGATGGAGTGTACCACCTGTGGAGGCGTGTCAGTTTGTCTCACGTGTATTAGCACGTCACATAAAGGCCATATGTTTCTAGAGATAGATGGTGTGGCGGACGGAGCCTCATGGACAATGCTGTTAAAGAATGCACGGGGGAAACTTTCGGCTATTACAAAGAGGTGAATATATACATACAAAATGTCCAAGGTTCGCCCACCTTACACTAAAACTGGCTGATAGATATTTCTTGCAAACATATAAAGCATTTGAGAGAAAAAAGAAACAAGAGCTTTATGTTGTAAATATAAAGTATTTTCTTTCGTAGGACGAAAAGAAATAGAGCAAATGTTAGCCAGGTAAAATCCATAGGTCAATATTATCATTATTATATGTTGTACACACAGGTAGTTCGCACACTTGTGGTAGTCATTGATTGCAAGAAACTACCACCTACTTGTATTCATAACAAAATCTTTTGAAGTCGATCGGCCGTTACAGTAGATTCATATGAAGCACAAAATATTTTGAGGGTTTATCATCCAAAGCCATATTTTAACTTTTTAAAAAAGGTACGTTTCAACATCTCTTATACCATAGAAAATGTTTTTGTTCATGAAAACTTTAGGACTCGGGACTGTGACATGATAGTTTATTGAAGCTTCCTATTTATTATAACGTCACAGAAACATATTATATCAAATCAAATACTACATTTAACTAATTAATTCTGATATAAATGAGACAACTGTTTCCTTTATTTTTTTTATATTTCGATTAACGATCATACATTTTCTTATCGTGTTTGGGATCGATTTGACAAAAGCGACAACCCTTTGTCATTTCGGCCTATTTTCTTTCAAATGCTTGAGCAAGTTATTATTGTAAAACAACTAAGGCTTCATACACAACGTGATTACTTTTTCTTCTAAATGTTACACTAACGTTATAAGTATACTTCTATCAAACATGTTCTTCTGTGTTTTGTTTTTCACTTTGTTGCGCCTTTTGACAACCATTCACGTTGCTATGGCAAGGACGTTCGAACCCTTTGAATGATTCGAAAAAGGCACAGTCAGGTTCAAATATCTCCCGCTAAGGGTTTTACCTGTATTTTCATATACCTAAGTTTAATTGATGTTAACTGAATAAACAAACAAAAAAGGGGTCAATAATTGAGATTGTTTCATTATGGTTTCTATTACCATGTTGACAGAATAATAAATTACAAATATCAATAGGTTATAATATTATTGAACAGTTCCCTGTTTGTAATATTTTTGAAGCATATGATATAACTTGACACAAGGTGAATATAAGACTTGTTTGTTCCTTTTTTTTAGAATCGACCAGATCAAGGAACTGAAAAAGCAAAACGAAAAATTAGCGGTCCTCGCCATAAGTGACATTCATCGCCAGGGGGAGGTAATGAAGCGAGAGATAGACGAGACATGTGAACACTTTGTCATCCAATGTAAATCCATTAGGACAACGAACCAGACACTTCTCCAGGAGTCTGAGGACAAACTGCAGGAGTCTATGTCCGATATGAAAGCAACGATTACTAAATCAAAAACGCTATTTTCTTCCGGGATGAAAACAGGATCAAAGCAACTTAAGAACAGGCTTCAGCTGGAAATCGATCGGCCATTTGACAGACTTCCCGACCTCCAGACCCAAAGTTTCTGTCCAACTCAGCAATCTGGCGAGTCAATGACTGCGGGTCGTTCCATAGGATCAATCCAATCCAAGACGTGGGTATTAGAAAATTCGTCAACATCAGAGAGTACTAACCATTTCCTAGGCAATACGACACAGAAATCGCGTGCAAAGGAACTCTACAATGTTAAGGTCGTGGCTACATTCCGGTTCGCTGTTGACCGCGAAATAGAATCTGTTTTTCCCGGGTTTGACGGGCGATCTTGGCTGGTTTGTGCTGGCAGCACCGAGGCACGACTGGTTGACCATGCAGGGGATTTCGACTCGAGACGGTCCATTATTTTGGATAAGTATATTTACATAAATGATCTGGTCACCACTTTGGATAAGACGCGGACTCTGGTATGCTGTTCGGACCAGTCAATCCGCCAAGTCCACCATGGCAATGGTCATTGTGACGTGATGTTTCGGACACGTCATTACGCCACGAGCTTATGCGAGTCCCGTGATGCTGGCTGTATACTCATATCACATTATCACGAAGGCATGCTTATCAAATACAACAAAAACGGCCGGGCACTTCGCACGATTAACCATGACTGTGAAGGCAAGCGTTTGTTCCACTCGCCTACAAGCGTCAGAGTGAACACGACCAATGGAGACTTTGCCGTGATAGAGAGCTCCTGTCCACGTCATGTTGTCGTTATAGATAGGAAATTGCAAGTGCTATGTCGATTTGGCGGATACGAGATGCAGGCTTCAGCTGCTGAAAAACAAACAGCAGGTGGATCGTTTGTACCGAGCGACATCTGCTTCGACAAACATGACAATATCTTGATAGCGGACTCTGGTAACAAGACGGTGATACTGGTTGACAGACATGGAACGAGTACTCATATAATGACAACGTGTGCGCTGGAACCCCGCCGTTTGGGCGTGGAACCAACTGGCCACGTGTGGACAGGATATCAGGACGGGACTGTCAAAATCATCAAGTACAAAATACCAAAACGATCTGAAAAGGACACACAACAAGCTGAATAAATTTTGAAATCCATTCATGTCATTAAAAAACACAAAATAAAATATTAAATTATATTTTTACTGTGTTGGGAAACATCAGTAGACAATTGAGCTTCGTTTGAAATTAAACCGGATAAAACCAAGATATAAATACTGCCTAGAACTTTGAACGGTAAATATTTGCTTAATGTTCTGTGTTTTCATATTGTTTTTTCCGTACGGGACCGCATCTTACTGCAATCGAATACATATACGACATTGTGTTGAATTTATACTGTGCATACTTGTGTATTAAACAAATATTTCTTTCGTGATTGCTTTTGTGGTGTTATTCGTGGTCCGACAACCAGATATATATTTATGTCAACAATATGACTAGGAAAGTGACAAATGTTGCAATACGCAGAAGTAGCGAACGTATGATGTGAAAATGTTTTAGGTAGCCAACCTATGGTTTTATCTAGTGAAAATGTTTTAGATGCTGCATCTGTCGCATTTTTGACCTTTAACGTGGGTTTAAATGCAGTTAATTTTTCGTAAGTTTAAAACATCTGCCAGCTCAAGGATGACAATTACTCATCTACGACTGATAAATCAATTTGGTCTCAGTGATATTAAATATGCATTGTAAAATTTGTCAGTCTTTATCTTAGGGCCATACCATTAAATTATAGTGATTAAGAGCATGTTATTAACCAATTAACTGGCCGAGTGGTTATTGCACGTTTTGTCTTACTCCTTTGACTTCAAAAGGTTTTGACCTTCAATTTTCATAATGCCATATTTCAATCTTAAATGATGCAATTTTCATTTAGTCCGTCTCTCGGCACAAAGACAACCGCTTAAGCTTGTCCCGTCTTCCTTGTCTCAGTCTCGTGAATATGCATATTTTGAAAGTGAAACGAGGTCAAGTGCCATGTAACGTCGAAATGTTACTTCGGCAATAGTGATACTAAGGATACTAATAAGACACTTCTACACAGAGTATGCTTATGATGAAACTGTTTATATAACCTTTCTATATAGTTATTGCTTACGTAATGATGTATGTAGCTATATATAGTATCGTGCACAACGCTGTCCGAGATGATTCGTCAGTATCAGTAGTTCTATTCAGATCAGGATGTGATTTAATGTAACGAAAACCATGGCCAAAACTTTTAATTATAGGTCAAATAATTTCTTATCGTACATTTTGGAGGTCTTTATCCCAGTAAAATATGCCATATCATCATTATAATGATATTTTAAGTAGTCCATCAACATTTAAGGCATCATGCATCACTGACGAGTCACATAAGAACGAAAGGACTTGATGATGTAATATAATTCATGGTTTGGGTTTACTCTACCTGACTAAATTTTGTGTTCAATGGTGCTATTCACTGTTGTCATTTATACTTATCATAGAACAGATAACCAGTGTTGAGCAATGGTTGACAAAGGTTCAAAATCAAAATGTCGATCGAAAAATGTATAGGACAACATTAATACATAGTAGCCAGGTAAAATCTTATCTTATTGCCTAAACATGGAATTCCCATGGATGCTTCAAGAAGTTCGAACATTATTTATAGAGACAAATTGGTATACTACCTAGCTACACAATCACAGTTTGTAAGTTGGTTTCTTATTTCTTTTGTAGTGTTATGGCATATAGTTAGATAGGCAGTAACCCTATAAATGTGACTGTGTGGATTGGCATGCATCTTTGTTTATTTTGGTAAACCATTTAGTGATGACACATTTAAGGAATGAGATTGTGCCATTATCTCTCGACATGTTCTTCTTACACACACTACTGTTGTTTGCCCGCCCGATAAAACCCGATATCATTCACGGACAAATCTTTTCCCATGTAATGTAAATATTTTTTAAACCTGTACGGTGTTGATAACATTACGACCGTTCATGTTCGAGCAGATATTTGAGAACGCAATCCACTATTTTTTAAGTAAACGTTGGTTTAACGGCAGAGTAAAGATACAGAGACAAAAGTGAATGTTTAAATCCATCATGGTATCGATTCGAAATAAGTTCCACCTATTTAAGCCATGAACTTAATGTGTGTACGTTTTGAAAAAGTGCCTTAGCACACATTCGATTAAATACTGAAAACGAAACAGTTTTCTTTCTAAAGTGGGCGTTATAAAAACACATGAACTGTTTCTTTAAGATTATGTTACAAATAAAAGGCGTATTAACTTCAATTTTTTATCAGTTGTTTTCATGACTGAGCGGCCATTATTTGGATCTCCAAATATAATTTGGAGATCCAAGTAGATCTTTGAACATGCAGTCAGTAGCATGATTGATTTTATACGGTATCAAGTGATGACGTAAATCATGTTACAAATTTTCGGTTAGTATCATCCTATAAAATTGTACTTGATACATGTATTAAAACGCATATCTATACCAAATATGATGTAAAAAGTATATTGTGAACATAACATAAATTTTCATCAGAGAAATGTTAAGGCACGTGTTGAATGTTCGTGTGATGGTGCTATAGTTTTGCCGCAAACTTGTATATAGTGCCGAAGGACTACGACAGGACACCGCATTTGTCACATCATACTGACAACAGGTGAACCAGTTGTCACCCGACCTTAAGTGCTGCACGTTAAGCAGGAAGTAGTAACTGCCATTTTTAAAGAATCTGGTCGATGCGCAAGTCATTTGATATTCTTTTTGGGCATTATAGAACTAACATTATGCAGAAGAGGAAGACCACACACTGAAAGTCAGTTTCAGTCAACCTGGTCATCAGTTTGCTAGCATGAACACAACATGCTATACATCTGTTTTGTGTGTCAAAGACATAGAACAAGCAAGGGATGGAGCGAAACGATTTTCGATCCTTAGGTTGGTTAATGCTTCATGTCATATCCAAGCTCGTATTCGCAGATGTGGTAACGCATGCAACCTGCTTTTAATGGTTTAAGCGATTTCTTATTGAAAACTTTAACAGACGTTATTCTAGCCTTTGTTATGATTCTGACAAATATGACCAAAATGACATAGAATATGTGTCTAGCTCATCTCGTTCTAGACCATGTTGCGCTTCATCTCGGCAGTCGTCCAGACAAATATTATTTTTGGACGTTTTGCTCTTAAGAGGACGTTCTTGGAACGCGAAGATAAATTTGAACCCTGTGATATTGCATATGGGTAAAACAATTTCTCTTTGTATACTTTACCAGACTTTATCGTAAGAATCTACCAGTCAAATATCATAACTTGAGGAATTAATGTTCGAGCAAAGGAGGAGTGCCAATTTGGGCCTTCTGGCGGCCATGACCGATATTTTTTATTTCTTGTGTAGGAATTCCTTGGGGTTAGGCGGTCATGATATGACATAAAATTAAGGTCAGATCTGAGCCATTCATTAGTTATGGGGGGGGGGTAAAGTGGGGGGGGTAAAATTCATAAACAGCTCCATTATGACAAACCTACATTATATTTTTGGATTTTTTCTTCTTAATTTTCATGTAATAATCCATATCAAAACATTCATTAGTAAAATTGATTGAAAAAAATATTCCATTGTTGAAAAGTAGGTCATGGTAATTAAGCTCATTAATTGCTAATTATATTAAAGATGAACTTAATTTTCTGCCTTAATGCACATAAAAACAATACCTTTATCATGTGTCATGCTTTAGTAAGATTTATTTTTGAATACTTTATAGAAAATGGAGAATTAATTAATGGGAGGGGGCGGGTTCACACTTTTGACAACTTTTGGTTGATATCAGAGTTGTCTTATGTAATTATATTAGATAATAAATATCTAATAAATAAATGTTAAATTGTACTGCATTAAGAACTGTTTAAAATAAATTGCTTGATAAATGTAGAGATATTTAAACCAGTTTGGTACGGCTGGTTGAGCTTTAAGCTAAAATGGCGGGATATAATGCCATCCCCTGACATATACCTTGTTAAGGATCTTTGTGTCTACCGGTGAGTATACATGTGCACCTTGTCTCAGACAGTTCATATACCCTTATATATACAATTAATACGTGGCAACTACACGTCACAACCTCAGCGATTTTAGTATACTTTCTTGGTTTGACTGTCACCGATATTGTACATATAATTTAGACATATAATTGTAATTCAACTGTTGTTCATAACTTTGTTCATCCAAATTAAGGTTTTAATAAGGAGTGTTTTCTAAGTTTATGCCCTGTTTTCTTTTCTTTTATCAATATGCCAGTGCACAGGCAGTGCGCTTGTTGTAAAGCACAATATAAAGTAAGGCTCTGTTGTCTGAATAAAACAGACATTCTGTCTTACTTGAAAGCAAATATTAATGATGCCTTAAGGTTTGGTGACCCCGTATGTAAAAAATGCAGGGGAAGATACTACAATCACCATTCATCTACTGAACATCCTAGTAGCGATGTAGAGCACCAGCTTGAGTCACCTGAAAACAAAAAAATCAAACTTGACATTCCACGGGCTACATTAAGTGAATCTCGATGTTTCATTTGTAAAATGTTAAGAGAGGAATGTAAAAGTAAAATGGTAATGCTCTCAACAGAAATGTGAGTAAAGATTTTTATTAAGACAGGTATCCTTGTCCCAAACACCTGCAGATGTTGTTCTTCCCACATAGTGAATGGTGATTTCCCATCTGATAATCTATCTTCACTCGCATATTCCAGCAAAGACACTGAACTGGATTCTTCTGAAATATCAGAGATCCTTTTGACACTTAGGGCAGCTGCTTCAAAGAAAAGTTGTTTAGACTTTGATTCCTCAGATGGATTAACTGATCAAGATTACTACCGTCTCACAGGTCTGTATAAAAATCAATTTTCTGACCTTTTACGATCAGTTAATCCCTCTCTTTACTCTACACTGAACAGAAGCGCAAGGACTGCATTAGCCATCCTGCTTGTAAAGTTGAGGACTGGCATGTCTTTATCAATATTAGCTTCTCTGTTCAACATGACAAAGAGAATATGTGGAAAATGTATTCATTCAGCTCGCCAAGCATTGATGACCCACTTCGCTCCTTCACACCTTGGCCCGCAACACATCACTAGAGAACAAGTAATTCAAAACCATACAACGGTATTTGCAAGGAAGATGTTTGCCTCTGGTGAAGATGTCGCTATAGCTGTTGCTGATGGCACATATATTTATGTTGAAAAGTCCAGCAACTATACTTTCCAACGACGCTCTTTTTCGATGCACAAAGGACGCCCTCTCCTGAAACCAATGCTTCTTGTGGCCTCAGATGGCTATATACTGTCTGTCCTAGGCCCATATTTAGCAGACGGTCGAAATAATGACGCCAACATTACAAAACACATGTTGAAAACTAACACTGAGAACATCAAGGATTGGTTTCAAGATGATGATGTTCTTGTCGTTGACAGAGGCTTCAGAGATGTGACAGAACTGTTGAATGATGCTGGCATCAAAACAGAAATGCCATTTTTTTTGCCAAAGGGGCAGAAACAACACACACATACTGAGGCAAACGAATCTCGTCTTGTAACAAAGGTAAGGTGGGTTGTGGAGTCGGCAAATGGGCGGATTAAGCAGTGGAAGACCTTGGGACATGTTTTGCCCAACACTCTCATTCCAGTTGTAGGTGATTTTGTGAGAATTGTGTGTGCAATTTGTAATGCTTTTCGCCCCCCACTTGCCTCTGATTCTCCCAATGACCTCATCATTGCTGAGCGAATGTTGGCTCTGTCAAAATGTCCCAATAAATTGCAAATTCAAGTTGAAAAAGAAGGTTTGGCTAGGAAAAGAGCCATATGGGTCAAGCTTGATGAGGCCAGTTTGCCTGACTTTCCTCAGCTGACAGAACCGGAGTTGAGATATCTTACCATGGGAGTATATCAGTTGAAGCAGGCAAAGTCATATACCATGGAGCACTTGTCTGAAGATGGCCAGTATGAATTAATGGCATGCAGGGAAAAGCCTGGCTTAATTAAAGTTCAGATTCGTTCCAGACATGTTGCTTCGAAACTGTACAACCTGTGGATTGAGTATTCCCCTGGTTTGACTCCTATATCTGGTTGGTATTGCCAGTGTAAGGTTGGTGCCAGGGTAGTGGGCTCCTGTGCCCATATTGCATCTGTTCTCTGGTACCTTTCTTATGAGCGACACCAGCCTAGGATAGCACACCCAACTGCCTCATCAAGCTACCTCAGCTGTGCTGATGACGCAATGATGATTGAGGACTGGTCTGAGTCTGACAGTGACAATGAGTAACTAACTATGTGTACGACCATTGTATGTATAGTGGAGTGAAATGCAACACTAGAGGTTAAGATTGATATCTTTCATTAGCCATTTCTGTGTTAATACTTCGGTAAAACCACTAGATACAGACATATGGTCAAAGTTGTCGAACTAAAATTCAAAGCACCGCCTCTTCTTTGTTTTCTTTAAAGTATGCAAAAATATTTCTTATTAAAACATGGTACATGATAAAGGTATTGTTTTTATGTACATTAAGCCAGAAAATTAAGTTCATCTTTAATATAATTCGCAATTAATGAGCTTAATTACCATGACCTACTTTTCAACAATGGAATATTTTTTTCAATCAATTTTACTAATGAATGTTTTGATATGGATTATTACATGAAAATTAAGAAGAAAAAATCCAAAAATATAATGTAGGTTTGTCATAATGGAGCTGTTTATGAATTTTACCCCCCACTTTACCCCCCCCCCCCCCATAACT